>NC_135503.1:9839985-9964985 GCF_052857255.1 Amblyomma americanum | reverse complement strand
CGCTTTGGGACGTTAAACCCCCATAAACCATAAACCAAACCTTCTGTATACTTCCTTTTTCACTCCCTTTTCCCTTCCCTTTTTCTGTTTTTTGACCAAATGAAATGGATTCACACCATACCTCACGGCGCAATATCAATGGCCACCAGAAGTGAGGTTGTTACTGCGCCTTTCCTTTCCTTATGATCATTTTATTTTATACAAGATATCGCAATAGCTTAAGGATGCTGGAATCGTCTGCAGTGTGTAATAACTTTCCACGAGATATGCTTGGTTTATAATGCTCACGGTTGTACACCCATCTATTGACCATTTACTTTGACGAATATCAGATCTATACTGCTCTTTTTAGTTTGACCCTTGAAGCACGACCGGCTGCTTCTTCTGCGCATGCACCAGGTGCCGCCCATTCTTATAAAGTTGCTTATAAAGTTGTCTCGCTTCCTGGGCAACACTAAGCTAACAGAAAGGTTTGGCTTTGGTTTATGTGGGTTTAACGCCCCAAAGAGACTAAGGCTATGAGAGAGGCCGTAGTGAAGGGCTCCGGAAATTTCGACCACCTGGGGTTCTTTAACGTGCACTGACATCGCACTGTACACGGGCCTCTAGAATTTCGCCTCCATCGAAATTCTACCACCGCGTCCGGGATCGAACCCGCGTCTTTCGGGCCAGCAGCCAAGCGCCATAACCGTTCAGCCACTGCGGCGGCTGTCTAACAGAAAGGATAGATGCATATCTGTCACATAAGGAACACTTTATTTCAATAAGCTGTGTTTTCAATGCAAATAAATCAGTTCGATCCTTTGTGCCGCACGAATCAGTAATAGGTCCTTTACTTTTCTCCATATCTATCAGTGAATGAGCTTAAGTTTTTCCCCGAGAGTAGCTATAAAGCATTGTGCAGATCGTGTATGCTAAAATAGTTTCCTTTGATGGCAAACAGAAGCTTAATGATCACTTAAAAAAAAATTAGCCTCTGGCGCGACGAGTGGAAAATGGAATTCAATGCATATAAAGCATTTTTAATGCGTATGAAGCGCAAAAAAGACCGATATTTAGGAATTCATCTTAGACAAGAGTTGAACTGGTCAGTGCATATCAACAAGTGCAATAAGGCCATACGTAAGCTTTGGTCATTGCGGCGAAAATTTCATGATGTCACCCCAGAGGTAAAAATAATGGCTTACAAAATTACTGCCGGCAGCAACAACAAGTGGCCAGCAGCAACAACAATAACAACAAAATGAATGAAATCCTTCGCAAACACGTCTCAGTGCGCTTCCTTATGTATTCATCTTTTGTATTTTACTTTCTTTAGTGACGAGATCGTGAACAGGCTGTTTTCCTCTTGCGAGGAAGCCGGTCAACAGCGGAACCATAATCCCAGCGACGCTACATAAGCAGTCTTGACGTGACACATAATCCTCGTAGTATCGAGAACGCTGAAAATAAGAGGCAGCATGGGCAAAAAAAAAAAAAAAGAAGAGAGAAACTATCTGTTTTTGCAGTAGTCAGTTCGTAACTACAAAGGTGGCAGCACGAACAATACAAGGACAATCGAGACATGCAAAACATTACAGGACGGACGCTTAATACATATTTTTTCCGAAAAAAGTGTTTCAGTTTAAACTTTTAAATTGCCTCAGTGCCGCAGCGTCTGGCTGTGACGTATGTTCCCGGACATATAACGAGACCCTCGTCGCCGCTGCTTAGCCTTAATTGCGCGCCTGGAGCACGCGGGCAATTTGATAGCGGATTATCTTTCTTTTTAGGCGCTGCAGCTCCCGCAAGCGTCTGCTCGTGTCACTTTCCTTATTCAGCGAACGCTACGGCCGGGTTTGCCGGACACTGATAAGTGGCTGAGCACTTCTACATCATCAGTGTGTCCTGGGCATGTAATGAAACCTCCCCTTGTTCGACATCTTTCCCTAATCCAAACCGTATGTCTCGTTAGTATGCAGGCTGGTGCATTATGGAAGTTCTTTTTCTCCGATTCTGTCCATCGCTATTGTTTGTCGCGCCGCCTTCCGACAATAACTGGGGCATCCAGTCGGTTGAAGTTGTGGCGAATGGCGAAAATACTCGGAATTGAAATGAACTGCTAAAGGATCGTTATATTATCGCGGTCCTGAGCAGTGTTTGAATCGCGTTTCCTTGATTCTAATGGTCTCGTTCAGCATTTGCATAATGCCCCGCCGTTGATATTTCACAGCGCTATAGAGCTATTCGGTCTTGAGCTCTTTGCATACACAGGGTGATGCATAAGTATCGCAAATATCAAAAAAGTAAAAATGGAATCATGCGAAAATTATAGGCACTACCACGAGTCGGGTTTCACAGAAATGAACAGAAAAACGTGTTTTCTTTCATTAAACACAACTTTTATTTCCAGAGTAGTGAAATTTGTCAACGAAAGCTGGCGTTTTGGTTGTGTCAGTAGTTCGTACAGTAGGGAGACTACATTTTGCTTCGAGGATCGCAAATATGGCAATAAAATTTTTTGTTACTATAAAGAAGAGAATGTCTTTGCATTTATGTTAAAATAGCGCCGTGCTACGGTGTCTAGTTTTTGAATTGTTCTTACTTCTTCGTGACTTTTGGATCACCCAGTACGTTCAATTCTGAATCTGTAATTCCATGTACCCGCCGCGGTGGCTCAGTGGTTAGGGCGCTCGGCTACTGATACGGAATTCCCGGGTTCGAACCCGACCGGGCGGCTGCGTTTTTATGGAGTAAAAACGCTAAGGCGCCCATGTGCTGTGCGATGCCAGTGCACGTTAAAGATCCCCAGGTGGTCGAAATTATTCCGGAGCCCTCCAGTACGGCACCTCTTCTTCCTTTCTTCTTTCACTACCTCCTTTATCCCTTCCCTTACGGCGCGGTTCAGGTGTCCAACGATATATGTGACAGATACTGCGCCATTTCCTTTCCCCAAAAACCAATTATTATTATTATATTCCATATAAATGATGCCTCTAGCTCTATTGAAAAAAAAAAAAGAATACCTTTCAAGATGCATGGAGAAGGACCGTCATTCCTGGCGGCACGCCCGTTACGAAAATGTGTGATGCGTTTCTGACTTAAAGTTAATTATTTTAGACCTTACAGTCACAAGGTACCTCTGATGACTTCGTAGCTGAGTTTGTAATCTATTTATGCTTAAAACTGGCCATGCAGTTTTTGACTAACACATAATGTGCTTTCTCTTGTTGAGATTCTCATTCATTTGTGATGCATATGTGTCTAACTCGTGATGCATACAAACTAAGTCTATGATGCGTCTTGGCCGAAGTAATAAAATCTGTTCAATATAATTTCCTTTTAAAGTGTTTTCAATATCACATTACAGCACTGAAGTAATGTTCTGTTAAATATACTCCAATTATCCACGAATCGTTTGTGAGCGTAAATTCAATTCAAAGGAGAAGGTAATATTTCAGGACCAAACCATTTTTGAGGGCAAACAGCATTCGTCACTACTCTGAAAGCAGCAGTAACAACAAGGTTGCGAATGGATACAGTGGAGATACACGCCACACCGATACACTCATCTGATTCGAACTCGTCCTTAACACGAGCTCATGCTTAATTGAGACCATAAAGCCTCCCATGTTAGTGGGGAGTAGGTAACTTTTATGAAAAATAAATTTCAGCGCTATGTAGTACGTAATGTATTGGAGGTTTGGCCCTGAAATATTACGTTCTCCTTTGAGTTGAATTTACGCTCACAAACGATTGGTGGATAATTGGAGTACATTTAACAGAACATTACTTCAGTGCTGTAATGTGATATTGAAAACACTTTAACAGGAAATTATATTGAAGATATTTTATTTCTTCTTGTCCTGCAGCAGCGGTTGCCTAGCGGTTTGAGCACCCGCCTTGCATGCGGGAGGTGCGGGGTTCGATCCCCAGTGCCTCCGGGCACCCGCTGGTGATCCAATGGGTACAAGCTTTCACCTGACCTGGTGCTCGGCTTCTTTAGGGTGAAATGCTTGGGAAACCGGTCTTCGACCCCACCTTGAGAAGAAGAAGCATACCTCGTTCCATGGCACTCTTTAGCCCCAGATGCTCTTGCGCCATAAGAAATCACAATCGTTGTTTTTCTTGTCCAGAACGTCTTCGTACGCATTGCACCAGTGTTTTAACACTATTAGTGCATGTCCTGTAAACATTACCTAAATTGCTCTGCGAAAGAGGCATTGGCATTGATTTCAGGCAGTGAGGAAGGTGCTGCTGTGATGTCTTTCTTTTAGCTGAAGAACTAAGTTTCTCTCCATCAGAAAAGTTAAGGCAGAAATTCATCACGAACTTGTGACGCCAGTCTGACGCAAAAGCACACGGATTTTATGTCAATGATTAATTTCTGATGACTCACTATGGATACATCATAATTATACCAGGAATCCAATCCACTTTTTTAAAGGGCATACGGCGCTTGGATGTGAAGCTGTTTCTATGCTTTTTTTTTGAGATTGAAAAGGTGAAATGATATCTGAGATTTGACAGAATCTCGTATGGTTGTGTGGTAAGTTCAGTTCAACAGGAAAAAATTGGCGGTGGTTTAGCTCTGGTTAAACCTGGAGTGACGCGATAGTACAGCTGGCCGAGTGGAACTTGGTCACGTGACAAACCACGTGATCAGCCACGGCGCCGCGCCGCCGGCAGCTGCTCAGCACTAAGTGACCAACCACGTGATAGCGAGGCGGCGCCGCCACGCTGAAGGTTCGAAATGCTACTGTAATGTAGCTATCGCTACAAAAGAAAACGCCCGGGCCAATGGCTTGAGTCAAAAGAAGAGCGATGTTTCGGCTTCCATGCGGAGCCTTGGAGTGAACAAGTCTTGCGTACAGAAGCCGAAACGTCCATGTTCTTTTGACCCAAACCACCGATAGGCGTTGTCTTTTTTCTGTTGAAGCGAAATTAAAATGGCAATGGCAAGAACAAGCTCGCTGGACGGTTAATGATGTTTAACGCCTGAAAGCGACTCAGGATATGAGGGACGCCGTAATGGAGGGATCCGGGTGATTTCGACCACTTGGGATTCTTTAACGTGCACTGCCATCGCCAAGTACAATGGTCTCTAGCATTTTTCCTCCATCGAAATGAGACCGCCGCAGCCGGGATCGAACCCGCGTCTTACGGGTCAGCAGCCGAGCACCATAACCACTGAGCCACCGCGGCAGTTAACAAGAAGAAATATCTCGACAAAAGAAGTGAGGCAGCCCAAGTCCTGAGGCATTGTTAGTGATTAGTAAATATAGAAAAAATTAAAAACCAACAATTTAACAAAACTCAGGGTAGATTAGGCCTGTACTACGTTCTGCTAGCAGTATAGCGCAGTAAAGCCCGCAAGAAAGAGTGGAAAGCCAGGTACGCAGCCTAAGTTCATTCCGTCTGTATTTTATTATTTTATCCGTTTTATCTCGCAAACCGGTTTATGGCATGCACTCGAATAATGATGACATGGGTAAACCTACTCTGCTTCTAGAAATGACGGCGGAGAGCCGGGAGAGCAGCGAACCACACCCAAGGGTGCCACCGCCCGCGGCCAAGTATATAGAGCAGCGTAGGCTAAAACGAAAGCGATCAATAGTTTTTAACGGCCTTCCGCCGCGCGCGAAGCTTCTCTCCCTTCCGAGCGATGGGTGTGCCCCGAAGCCTGGCGACCACCCTTATTAGCGGGGGAGCCGCAATGTCGCGCAGATGCCACAAGAAGGGAGATCTTGGTGGCGTTTGTGAGAGGTCTTGTCAAACACTTGGCACAACCAGGAATTCGACACCACCGCCTTCAAAGATTGAACGCGAACATGACATTCACAATTACGCGTGGCATTTAGAGCGACCACGCAAGCCTTCTGCACAGAAATGGAGTGTCTTTCACGAAGCGTTTATCTCCGTATAGTTGAACGTGCGGACTTTCTCCAGACTGTGCCGCTTGTTACAACCATGAAGGCCACGTATAGAAGCCAACAGTCACCGAAACCAAGGTGCATTGGGGAATGTTTTTTTTTATAGTGCGGATTAGTGGGAGAAAATACTTCAATTAATCTTTGATTTAAAGAAAACTACTTATAAAGCAGCAGAAAAAACAACCATGCCGCCGGTGGGATCCGAACCCACGACCTCCGAAGTATTTTTCTCCCACTAATCCGCACTAAAGTAGAATCTCGTTACAACGAACTTCACGGGACCGCCGAATTTAAATCGTTATTTTGAAATATCGTAGTACTGAAAAACCATTATTTTCATGTCAGTAATGCCTCACAAGAACTAAAATTACGTACCTTTGCAGCAGATTTACGTGTTGGTAAGTAAATAATAAACGATAAGGCTGGGCACAGTTTAACTACAATTTATTGCTTGAAGAAGTCTGTTATCTTCTTCTGGCGAGTAGACGACAAGCGCTGCAGGACGAACGCCTCCACATCCTCGACCTTCCAGTGCACGTCATCGGGGACATCTTTGCAGCGCCCGAGGAATGATCGGGTCTTCTCTAGAAAGACTAGGACATCCGAGCCGGAAACAATTTCTTCCTCTTCGTGCGCTGATCCAGTGTTGGCATCGTCTTCGTCGCTACTACATTCTTCTTGCTCACGCACTTGATTCACGATGTCTTCGGTGGTGAGCTCCGCGGATGTAGCCGCCGCGCTGTCGCTATCCACATAATTCGAAAGTCGCTGTCCACGGTAGTTGCCCAGCCACAGACGTTTTATTGAGGGAGCCAGCGGCGACTCTCGATGTAGTTTTATGATCTTGTCTCGATCTTTGAGCATCGTTGCCATTGTTGACGGTGTAATGTCAAGCTCCCTGCACAAGTCCGCTTGCTTTTTTCCAGCAGCTGCGACAGAATGTCCGCTGTTTCTTTAAGCGAAAACTGGCGTCGCTTCTTTTTAACGCGGGGGCCAGGAGAACTCATTGTCAGCAAAGCTAATGCACAACACAATCACAGCGCCGATAACTTTGCAGATCCTAACGTTCGCTGTCGACGTGGTGACACTGCGCTGAATAGGCTTAAGACTACTGCGCAGTATGTGACCACACGCTGGATGGATGATAATGGCCTTACCCTTTGTATCGGGCGGCAGCTTGCGCCGCCTAGCCTATATTAATTCAACGCGACACTCGCGTGATGGCGATACCGCTGGGGCTGTATCCGTTGCAACGAGTTCCCCAGCGCATAGCTGATGCTTCGGATGATGATGACAGGCGTCAGCTTCAGGGATTTGGTACGGAACTTCGACGGAACTTCGTAATAACGAAGCGTCTTGCGACGAATGCGAGATTAAATTACATACGTTATTCTGAAATATTCGGTAATTTGAAATTCGTAGTACTGAAAGTTTTTTACATTGAAAGTATAGGCATTTTGGCGGGATTTAAAAAAATTCGTAAATCTGAACATTTTGTTAATCTGATGTTCGTAGTAACGAGATTTTACTGTATAAATAAAAAAAAAACTTTCCCCAATGCGCCTTTGTTTCGGTGACTGTTGGCTTCCTTCGTGTACTTGTCAAACGAGCCCCTCAATTTCCTTAACTCTCTCTCTCTCTCTCTCTCTCTCTCTCTCTCTATATATATATATATATATATATATATATATATATATATATATATATATATATATATATATATATATATATATATATATATATATATATATATATATATATATATATATATATATATATATAGTTGTCAACTTGCCACTGCTCATCGGGTTGTGGGAAAACTGCCCTCTATGGCATATGGCAGTTCAATTAATGGTTGGTCGCGAGAGGTTGCTCGGGAAGAGAACCTGGGTCGCATAGGCACCACCGGTGGCAGCAACTGCCACCACAGGGCAGTGGTGCATCGCTAACCGCTGCACCACTGCGCCAAGAACTGTATGAAGAGTCCCAGCGATCTGTGAATCTAAAGGAGAGAAGTACCAGTTCCGTATATATGCGCCTTAGCCCATTATCGCTATCCGAACGACTTGCATCCGTGAACAAAAAATCTGAACACGGAACCGAAGGGAAAACCGAACTGCTAGCGCACCCAATTCGTATTTGGCCTAACTACCCAAATCGACCGTCAGTTGTTTTTCATTTTCTTCTGCCCTCCCTTATTCCATTTCCTTTGCTAATGGTCGCAGACTAGCTCCAATTTTGGTTGCCCCCGCTGTCTCTGACTATCTGTGCATATTAGCTGGCGTGCGCATTCGTCGGGCAGTGCATCAGACTGAGCGCAGTGACACTGCTCAGGTGCAATGCGTAGGCGTGCGTTGTGCGGAGATGTGTCTGGCGAACTAACAGGATTGGACGACTGATGGTGCTACGATCTGGGCGGAATCTCTTGTACAGGTATATACGTGCACACTTAATGGCGCACTGACGCATTATTGAGGGAGTCTATGGCATGACGTCAGTTGCCGCACCTTTTGACGCTCGCGAACACGCGGAATATCGAGTGTTTTGGTTCATGCAGACTGCTCGTATTCCGATAATACGCCAGTCAGAACAATAGGGCCATGTTTGAACTCCGGGCTCTCCTAAGAGGGTGCGTTGCTTATCTCTGTTGGTCCGGAACGTATTTACAAATTGTGGCCGGTTGAAGACATGACCTTTTATTGCGTAGTCGTGCTCGGCAGTGTCACTGCCACTAGTGGAGATTTGGTCGCTTGCTGTGTTGGCCTGGATTTGCAAATAGGCACGCGGGGCACTGCAGACCTTGTAAGCGCAAAGCTCCTTTACGCCAGCTCCTTGTGAAGCTGGCAAGTTAGCAAACTGCTCACTACGGTTTATGGTTAATGGTTTTTGCGGGTTTAACGTCACAAAGCGACTCAGGATATGAGGGGCGCCGTAGTGGAGGGGTTCGGAAATTTCGAACACCTGGGGTTCTTTAACGTGCACGGACATCGCACAGCACACGGGCCTCTGGAATTTCGCCTCCATCGAAATTCGACCGCCGCTGCCGGGATCGAGTCCGCGTGTTTCGGGTCAGCAACCCAGCGCCATAACCACTGAGCCACTGCGGCGGCCAGACCGCTCACTACGAAAGAAACTAATTTACATTGTTTCTATGCGGCTGCATATCAATGAAGGCGTGTCTAAGTCAACAGCAGTATTCCGCTACGATGAACTTGTAGTTCATGAAGTTTCTGAGACATTTCAAAATCCTCCAGCTTCGAAAGGCAAGTTTCAAAAGCATGTTTCAACAGAGAGCAAAAGTAAACCGAAAGAAAACGGGCTAGTGGTTTCTGTGACAAAGAATTCCGCTTCCTTGCTATAGCCTGATTACTTGGCCGCAAAAGCGCACGGGCTGCTTTCGATGTTTTTCATACGTTACGCCTCCTAACTTTCGTCGCTTGTAGTTCTTCTGTGATAAGATTCGGTCTTGTGGTGATTGCATCTCCTTGATTTTAGTTAAACCTGTAATTCCATCTTTCGGTCAGCATGCTTTCACGTGCTTTCCTGCCCATGCGAGCAAATGATCTGCGTCCTTTTGGGGCACGCTTGACAATATATATATGCTCTTCGATATAGCGCCAACGAACTGACGTCTGGCTCATTTCGCTTTTGTCGCTCGCCGAAATCTAGGCTTCCTTGTTCCTGTGTTCGTACTGAATTTCGCAAATGGTTGACTGATCACATATGTATGTATATATGCGCCGTTTCACGCACGCACGCACGCACGCAAGCATTATGGTTCACTGAACTCCCCAGCTTCAAGCGGAGTCATGTTACGACCCATTTTCTTTCGTTCCTTTCTTTTTTTTAGTTTGTTTTGTGACCTTGTTTTGGGTTGGGTTCAGGTGAGGCTGTGGCAAAACGACAGAGGACTGTACAGGTGCGGACAGAAGCAAACTGAGTGCGCAATTGCCTTCTGACACTCCTTACCGGTTTCAGATTCAAATTGGGAGGTATGGTGCGTGCACGCCTGTAATGGTGGCCACTGCGGTTTCTCATGGAAGAACTACTGTTCTTTATTTATGCTAGGGAAGATGTGTTTTTACTGTGAACAGAACAGTGTGCTCCGTGTACTTTTGTCCGCGCCTGCACAACAGCGCCGTAACAGCGATTTGTATCACTCCGACTTCATGCATAATCGTCATATAATAATAATAATAATAATAATAATAATAATAATAATAATAATAATAATAATAATAATAATAATAATAATAATAATAATAATAATAATAATAATAATAATAATAATAATAATAATAATAATAATAATAATAATAATAATAATAATAATAATAATAATTCGTTTTGGGGGAAAGGAAATGGCGCAGTATCTGTCTGATATATCGTTGGACACCTGAACCGCGCCGTAAGGGAAGGGATAAAGAAGGGAGCGAAGGAAGAAAGAGGTGCCGTAGTGGAGGGCTTCGGAATAATTTCGACCACCTGGGGATCTTTAACGTGCACTGACACGCACAGCACACAGGCGCTTTAGCGTTTTGCCCCCATAAAAAAGCAGCCGCCGAGGTCGGGTTCGGAATCGTCATCTAAAACAGGGAAAAAAAAACATGTCGCAGAGGATAGACAGGAGCTCCCTGTAAATCTGAGGGGCTTGTTTACTTCCGTTACAGCAGTTTCCAGCGCACAAAAACTATCTGTGCCCGAGCATGAAGCTTATACTCGGGGACAGCTTTTTGTGGCTATGCTGCGGAAGCTACGGGCGCACGCTGCCAGCTGAAGTGCCTATCTCTCCCCCTCGTGAGAGAGTCATAAGAGCGTGCTTGTGAAAGCCTTGCGCCTCGCCCTTCGTAGCTGCCACTGCATAGCCACAAAAAGCTGTCCCCGAGTATAGTAGAAATCTGAGCGAGTTTTCGCCTGCCTTGAATCGGCCCAGAACTGATTGCATTTTATTTCGTTAAATAAATAAATAAATAAATAAATAAATAAATAAATAAATAAATAAATAAATAAATAAATAAATAAATAAATAAATAAATAAATAAAATCAGAACGAGTGAAGCCCTTTCGTCCAAGACAGATTTCAACTCTCTTCGTTTCAATCACAGAAATACTGTTGAATTACCGAAATACTGGTTGTTTATCGACAGAGCCACGAACCATACCAATGCGCTCAGCTGCTCCGAGGAGGCGCGGCGGTGTGGTCAGGCGTCCAGCGGTGAATACGGCAAGGACTACGCAGAAGGCGCTGCTAACGATGTGGTTGTGCCTATACGTATACGCAGGTTGGTTTGGCTTTCGAGGAACGGAAATGACGCAGTAACTGTCTCACATACCTCGGCGGACACCTGACCCGCGCCGTAAGGGAAGGGATAAAGGAGCGACTGAAAGAAGAAAGGAAGAAAGAGGTGTCGCGGTGGAGAGCTCCGGAATAATTTCGACCACCTGGGGATCTTTAACGAGCATTGACATCGCACAGCACACGTCCGCCTTTTGCGTTTCGCCTCCATCGAAACGCAACCGCCGCGGTCGGGTTCGAACCCAGGTACTCCGGATCAGTAGGCGAGCGCATTAACCACTGAGCCACGGCGGCGGCGGTTGCGTTTTGGCGGCATGCACAGCCCGCAGATAGAGAAGCAAGGAGCTGACAAAGTCGATGCGATGCGTAAAGATAGTATGCCATACCTGCCTCCTTCGGAAGGTTCGATCACGTGGCACATCACACTTCCGTTCCTAGAGGACATACACCTCCCGCTGAGGTCATAAACAGAACTTCTTGAGGCGCCGCCATATCTTAGGTGTGAATTTCCGCCTATAAATGTGCAGTGGCATACCGTGAAATAACAATGTATCTTCCATTGTAAGCCAGTCGTTGGTAAGATGGGACTAACTCCACCACTTAGGCAGAAATCACGCCGAACGGTTAGCCCGTGCGCAGACTAACTCTGGCTGATGTCCCTTTGCGGTTAACCTCCAGAGGGGTAATGACTTCTCTCTTAGGGACTCTCAACACAACAGTACTGAAAGGACTAACCAGTGTAGCAGCCGTTTCTGACTAAGAGAGTGCTCAACAATGAAGCTAACCGAGAGGCTTCCAATTCAATTGAAAACAGCGACATGAGCTATGGAAAGGAAAATGATAGCGGTAGCGTTAAGAGAGAATAGTATAGATTAGAGGAGAAAAGCACGAGTTGATAATAAGCTAGAGAATATCACGAGGAAAAAATGCACTTGGAGCGGGACACACAGTACGAAGTATAGGTAACAAGTGTTGGAGTAACAGACTTTATTCCAGGGGAAGGGGGCGTGTGTCCTCAGCCGGCAGACTGCAAAGTTGAGGGAAAGGCAAGATCAGAAATGTTTTTCGGGATAAAGGTAGTCGTTGTCGGCGCAGGGGAAGGTAATTAGAAATCACTAGGGCCTTTTTGCTGCGACTATGGCATAACAGTGGCACTGGGCGAAAATGTCGCCGCTATCTGTGGGAAGACTCGGCGAGTGAACCCTCGGTGAGAGAAGCCACAAGATCCCGAGTTGGGCGATGATTGCGGTGCACTTCACTTCAGTCTGGTGCTTGTGTTGGCACTGGCTTGAGACAACGCCGAGGGCTTGTTCACACCGACAGTGCCCAGGACATTTCATGGAGTAAGAGCCTATAGGGTAAAACGAAGGAAAAAAGAAGACAGGCGATCGATGGGCCGATTCGACGGAAATACATAGATTTAGACTTTAATTCCCCTTACCATGCCATGACGCATCACACGCATTTTTTTAGATCTGTCTTCTGAGTAGTTGTTTACACTTGCATGCTTCTACTTGTTTTTCATTCAGTGATAGACAGTGATAGACAGGAGATCCTATGATCTTCCGTCTATCCCTGGCGTGCTGTCCGAGGGCATTGCTGTTGGTGTTCGACGCGCCGGGCTCGCCGCAAGTCTTGGACGCTTTGTGTGATGCTCATTGAAGGTCCCGCTTTCATTCATTCATTCATTCATTCATTCATTCATTCATTCATTCATTCATTCATTCATTCATTCATTCATTCATTCATTCATTCATTCAATCAAGCCCAGCGCAGCGCCGTTAAGCCGTCAAGGGAAGCTCGCGCACAAGCGCGTGAACGGAAGAACGGCATTCGAACCTAGTGTGCCGCAATGATATCTCCGCTCCTCTTCTCAGCTCACTTCCCGCATCAATCACCTTCAGGCTGCGCATTCCTCTGCCCGTGTCAAAACCTCCACAAGAACCTCCCTCGGAGCTTTAAAGTTGCCGTGCCCAGAAACCTTCCTGCGCCCCCCCCCCCCTCTCCCCTACAAGTAAAAAGGATAGATTTCCTTCTCTCCACTTTGAGGCTTCTCGGAAGCGTCACGAAATACCGAACGCGGACAATTTTTTCCCGACATATTAGCATTAAAGTAACATGATTTTCTCGCTTCGGAACAGCAAAGTATTGCGAGAAATAAATGGCAGAGAGAAGGCAGGAAGATGGCAACTTTTGCAACACAAAATAAAATGAATAAGGGGAGGGTGGGGAGCCTCAATTCGCTAGCTAACGTTTCGACAGTCGGACTTGTCTCCGTCTGGGCAAGTGCGATTATCATTGGCAGGGGTTAAAAGGGGCCTTTTGCCCGAGGAAGAACGACCGGTGAGGGGGGTGAGAGCGTGGGGAAGTGGCGAACGTTAAACTGAAAAAGCTGTTGACCAAGAATATAGGCTGCGACGGCTAGAATAGAAAACAGGAAGCCGGGTTGACCTGGAAAGAGTGAGGAAAAAAAAAGGAACTCTATAATAATTATATAAAGACCAGTAAAACCAAATGCGGGGTAGGTATTAAAAAAAAAGACCATACAAGAGGACAGAGATAGAGGACAACGGGACGGAAAAGCGTTTTTCATGTCAGGAGAACGCCAGATGAAAGAAAAAAAAAAGTAAGGGGGGGGGGGGTGCTAAAAAAAGATCTCAACACATGCAGCGCAAAAAAAAAATAAAGGATCGAGGTAAAAATAAAATAACAAATGAACGACAAAAAGGCAATATGAAGCACGTGGAAGCCAGGTGTAGAGTTTTTTTTTTCATTGCGATCTTATTTTTATCCTGGCTCTATTCAGTTTCAAGACCTTATGCAAGGGCTCCGTCAGCGGTGAAATATACCTTGGATGTTGTTTCCTGCCTCCCTATTTTCTGTCTCTTCGAGACTTGAAGACTGATTGAAGAATAAATAGCTTCTCATCGCAAAAAAACATGACACCGTTGATTAAAATGCTGAGAAATTCCCCGTAATGCTCTTTATTGTGTCAGCATGCTGCCGACTAAGTCTCACGCACATGGATTGTCCTGTCACTCCGATGTACTGTTTCTGACGGGAGAAGCATTGCAGCGTGTAAATTACCATAGACGACCCGCAGTTGAGCTAGTCGTTACGTTGAAAATAGGGTCGCTTGGCGTCCCTCTGACAACGGTGTCGCTTTCCAAATGTCTGCAGTTACGAGTGTGCAAATAGTATTTTTTCCAAACTGAATCGAAAACGAAGACTGTACCTTTGCTACCGAATCGAATGCGAATAATTTAGCTAAAAGCTGAATCGAACAAAACAAATCGACTATTTTTACGACTATTCTTTACTTGCGCGAATATTCAATGAGCAATCGTGAGAAACAGCAAAGTGTTGCTTTAGCACAAAGGCTGGGTTTGCTAAACCTGCTTGAGCCCTGACATGTGTCGTCCAATCTCTGAGGCCATGTATGAGGATTATGAACACCGCCACTCGAATGCGCGCTACCCGCTGGGAGGGGGCTGTATCATTAAATGATTCTATTATTCGATGAAACTGTGATTTGTTTTGGACAAAGGAAGGGAGAAGGGTTGGAATGTCTGCAAGGATATCTGCTGTAAACAAGTATTCTGCGAAAACCTTCTGGATTTTATTTAGTAAGGGCCCTCGTAATAGGTTTGACAGTATTGTTAAATAAATAAATAAATAAATAAATAAATAAATAAATAAATAAATAAATAAATAAATGCGTACGAGCCCCTGCTTGTTTGTTTGACTGCCTTAAGAAGTTGTAATCTGATATGTAATTAGTTTCCCTTATAATTGGTCTGCTAGAATACAAGCGAACTTTCTCGACTCTACTCTCACACAGACCGCAACAGTACTTAAATTTCGCTAGCGATAATTCGAGACACTGTAAGCAAAACATATTTGTCAGACATGCAGCACGGTTTGGAAGAATATGTAGCGACAACGACGTTTGTTTAAAACATCTCACCTCATTATACAATGCAGTAATTGATAGGAACCATCCTCCAAACTGCCTGAATGTGACTTTCTAACGAGCAACTAGTCTACGACGAAGCAGCGTCCTCAAAGAGAACCAAGAGCTAGCATTGAGCGTTCCGCTGCTTTTATAACGAGATGATCGAATGCCTTTTTAACATAAACAATATTCTGCGGAAATACAGCCCCATGCTAACCAGCAGCGATTGCCCCAAGAAAATGTTTCTCGTGGCACCAAGTGTGGCATTCGGACGGAACACGAACCTCGGAGACATTCCTGTGCACGCTCGATTCGATAAAAGACCTCCGCTGACAATAAGGCCATGCTCGCGACAAGAAAGATCTGCAAATATTTACGAAGCGGCACTGCGGTCAGAAGCACGGCAAGCGAATTCATCTTCGACGTAAAGACTGGCTTCCACTGCGCGTCGTCTCATGCTCCTCCTATCAGAAACAATATATCGGAGAGACAGGACAACCCATGACCGCTAGACTTAATGGGCACCGTGATGGGCAAAGGATGCCCCAAAGGCAGTTTCAGAGCATTGTAATCAACGCGGTCAAAATAATCTATATATGAACTATGATTGCCCAATGAAGCTTCAAATCTGCAAGGGGCAGAAAATACAAAGAGAAATTCCATCCTAATCCATAAATTTAAAACGTTAAAACCAACAGGGATAACGGTCTCCAAAAGAAAATGCTACCTCTGAGGTAAATTGCGCCGCTAACGTAAACCTTTCATAAGTTTTGCATCTGCCAGTGTCAGGACGAAAATAACACCGCAGAAAAACACACTCCACCTGACTTTCCGGTGCTTCATGTTGCCTTTTTATTCTTTACTTTATTATTTTTCACTTTCTTGTTATCTACTTTTATTCTCTTCAGTTACTTTTGGTATTCTCCTGACATGAAACGTGCCTTTCCGTGCCGGTCTTTTATTTCCCTCTCCTCTTCTGTCGTTTATTTCTAAGGCCTACCCGGTATTTCGTTCTGCTGCGCTGTTGTATTTTTCTTGCTCTCGTCACTCTCTCCAGGTCAACCCAGCTTCCTGTTTTGCATGCTAGCTATCGCAGCCTTCATGCCTGCAGAAGAGCTTTCTAAAGTTGCCGTTCGCCACCATATCACCCTCCCCACTCCACCCCTCACCTGTCCTTCCCCCTCGTAGTGAAGGCCTCATTTAACCCTTGCCAGTGATGACTGCTTTTGCTCAGACGAAGTCCCCTTGTCGAAACGTTGGCTGTCAGACCGAAGCTCCCCTCCCGCCCCTTGTTCACCTTGTTTTGTGTTGCGAGTAGTTCACTAAGGTGTTCAACTGCGCCAGTTGGAACACACTTCTCAAGAGGCAGCCCAACGAAGTGACAGCATGGTTTCCGCTGAGTAACGCCAGATCCAGCGACAACTGTTTAGGTGTTGCTATTTCAGGATATGCCGAGGTAGAGAATATGAAAGCGAATTGTTGTCGTACACGTTTACTATTTTTTTTCTACTTGCATGAGATTTCAGGAGAGGTGGGCACCCGCTGACGAAAGCGGCTACCCGCTCTCTCCTAATGCAATGAATACCTAGCGAAGAATGCCCATATAGGTAAAAGAAAACATTACAACTCCGAAGGGAACAAATCCGGCTCCAACGAGACCTTCCACACAAACAATGGGGAGCTTTAGAATATGGGGGATCCTATATGTGTCAGGGGATAGGAAAATAGCGGGGCGTCATTGCGCATGCGCAAGACAGTAACCCGAGAGGCGCTATTGTTCTGCGCATGCGCACTATTCCCATGCATGCGCAAGACAGTAACCCGAGAGGCGCTATTGTTCTGCGCATGCGCACTATTCCCCTGTCCCCCCTAATCCGCTATTACCCTGTCCCCCTAACCCGTAGGATCCCGCTATTCCAAAACTCTCTCTCTCTCTCTCCACGCGCAGTATACGTATACTCCTCCTGGGGATCTTTAACGTGCACTGACAGGTTAAAGATCCCCAGGTGGTCGAAATTAATCCGGAGTCATCCACTGCGGCACCTCCTCCTTCGTTTCTTGTTTCACTTCCTCCTTTATTCCTTCCCTTGCGGCGCGGTTCGGGTGTGCACCGAGATGTGTGGGACAATTACTGTGTCATTTCTTTTCCTCAAAACCATTTTTTACACATCGCTGTGCGATGTCAGTGCACGTTAAAGATGCCCACGTGGTCGACATTATTCCGGAGCCTTCCACTACGGCACCTCTTCCTTCGTGTCTTCTTTCACTTCCTCCTTTATTCCTTCCCTTGCGGCGCGGTTCGGGTGTGCACCGAGATGTGTGAGACAATTACTGCGTCATTTCCTTTCCTCCAAAGTATTTTTTTTACACATCGCACACACAAGGCGAGAAGTGAAGGCATGCATAAATATGCAGATCGTGCCTAGTTCATAGGTTCAAACTTCCTTCCATCTGTCCCGTATTTTTGCGCTGTCTTTTGTGGAGAACCCTCAAGAAAACGTGCCTTTGTGCAGGACACGAATAGAAATCGCGGGCATACATGTACGGCGATGCAACATGGTCGGGAGGGCCAACGAGAGGGACCGAGAGACAGCGAGGAAAAGACGACCGTGTCTCTTTGCAGGCGCATCTGCGTGCTGCTCCGCGCAAATTGCTTGCGCACACTCACGCACGCACAGAAGGGTGCCACGTCGGAAGGAAACGCGGTTGCGCCCGCCCTCTCTTGCCATCCGGCGGAACTGAGAAAAGGAGAAAGACGCAAGTGCGAGACCGGTGCGAACGAAAGGAAGTATGTAGCCCGAGCACTCAGTGCGCGGGCACGATTCCTGTGAGAGTTCGAAGCATGCGTTTGTTTGAAAAGCTGTTCAAGCAAGAACGGTCTGCGCGTGATCGCAGTTTCCAACTTCCCGTTATTCTCTTGCTTACAGGTTTTCTTTCCGTTTGAGTTTCCGAGCTCCGCGTAGAGAACTTGTTGCAGGTTTCTCGCCGCCTCGTTTGTCGGTGCAGCGCCGCCGATGGCGTTAAGGGAACTGCGGAGCGCGGCATCTCTCTGCATAGAAGGCTTCATTTCTCGCGACGAAAAAGGAATACATAACACTACAAAATTCGTGCCCTCTTGCGACGTGAGATGAATACGTTATAACGGGCCGTCGTGTTCGCGTATTATGGAGAGGCTGAGCAGGTTCCCATGAAATTCGTGGCTATACTGGTGAGCAGTTTGCTTAGCTGCGCAGACTGAGTAAACATATAGATGCAGCCAAGCATTTTAGTCGTCAGCCCCGTAAAATGCTACGGACCGCGATGTGACCAATCCGCATATTCCGTGCAGTAGTCCTACAGGTCACGCATGGGATCTAGAATGCGTGATAGAACGTCATTGCGCGCATACAATTAGTACTGCTAAGTTAGCCCGAATGGCCACGTATACAGGTGAAGAGAAACGACATGATATATTTCATTTGACAGGTATAGGTAAGCAGCTGTGGTACGGCACTTGCGTTCAAGGCTTTTTCTTTGGGCCTAAAGTTAGTGCACCCACGCCTCTTCATTGTCGCCGCCTTTGTATCTCCGCTCTCCTCGTGTTCGATACAAATGACCCTGCGGTCTCTGGGGTGTGTTCTTGTGAAAGTCGTTTGCCAGCGGTGGAAAGGAACTTTGTCTTTGCACTAATGCAGCTTTTTAGAGCAGCGGACGGCAAGATTGCGTGTTCACGACTCGGGCAGCGGCTGGAAACCGCACAGCAAAAAAAAAAAAAAAAAAGATGCAATGAAAATTAGCGCCAAGAGGCGGGCTTTGCAATGTGTGCGTTCTGATTATAGGATGCCTGAAAAAGGCTCTTTCCACCTTATTCTTCTATATATAGCATTCTGTGCAGCACCACAACCGTATTAAATTAGATAAAGAGACGGCTGCGTTTTCGTATCTTGTCTGCAGACAGTGAGAAGCCAGAGAAATGGTCGTTCAAGCGGTCGACGTTACGCGATTACGATTAATCGCGTTACACGTACTGCAGGAGAAGCCTGTGCAAAGTATGTATGGAGCTCTCGTGACAGCTGGATGAGACTGTCTATCATTTATTTATCTTTTCCTGTCCGGTCTCCACGACTGTCATGGATAACAAATCATCAGCGCCTTCTCATATTCTATGCGACATTATGACAACATGGTTTGAACTAACCAAGAGTGTAGATTGAGTTGTAATAGAGATCCTATACCATGCAAAGGCAAGTACATAATGTGAGAACTGCATGTTCATTTTTCTCTATTTTTACTATATTGCCATTTTTTCCCTCTTTAATTTAATTCTGGCTGCCTATCTTTATCAACCTCAAGTTAACCAAGCGAGCATTAATCAGACTTAAACCACTCTTCTATTTTTTTTTTCAATGCCGCCTCTCTCTCTTTCACTCCTTTCTTACGTTATTTTTCACTCTTTGAGAACGCCCGTGTGTAACTGGCGAGGCTCCTGTGAGGCTTCGCGACCACCACTGTCGTCAGTACACTGCACCACATTTCTTCACATAGTAATGATGTGCGAGCCGTACACTATGCCAGCGGTGTCACTAAGGTTTCCGAACTTCTGGTGACAATAGAGCGCTGTACTGCTACCGCACTGGGGCCTGGGCTAAATGTATGTCGCTGGGTGAATCACACATATCGAAACAGAGCCAAAAAAACACTTTTAATGACAATAATATGGAAAGACGTTGTTCCTAAAAACATAATAATAATAATAATTGGTTTTGGGGGAAAGGAAATGGCGCAGTATCTGTCTCATATATCGTTGGACACCTGAACCGCGCCGTAAGGGAAGGGATAAAGGAGGGAGTGAAAGAAGAAAGGAAGAAGAGGTGCCGTAGTGGAGGGCTCCGGAATAATTTCGACCACCTGGGGATCTTTAACGTGCACTGACATCGCACAGCACACGGGCGCCTTAGCGTTTTTCCTCCATAAAAACGCAGCCGCCGCGGTCGGGTTCGAACCCGGGAACTCCGGATCAGTAGTCGAGCGCCCTAACCACTGAGCCACCGCGGCGGGGCCTAAAAACATGTGCTAGTTAGTTATTCCTTGAAAATAACTAACTAGCACATGTTTTTAGTGTGCTAGTTAGTTATTTTCAAGGGCCATAGACACCTAATATTAGTTTCATGTTTTCTTCTTTCAAGTGATACTTTAGGCGTCAGAATAATGGTTGACCGCGTGGTATTCGCTTACGACCGACCACTAAATAGCTTATAATTGAATTTATATTTCATGCTGTTTCGGTTTTTGTGAACCGAACCATGGCAGCGACTCATTGGGAGTGTATGTCTCGTGCCACACGAAAAAGAAAAAAAAGCTGCAGTATAATCGCTTATACGTAGTTTTAATTAACTAAAACGCTTAATTCAGCCTGCTTTAAGAGCTTGAATGACAACAAACCGCGTATCAGCGGTTGTAATGCCGTTTTTGTGCCTGACATGACCAAACACTCCCAACGCGTCATAGCCATTGTTAGGTTAATGAAAACGAAACAGCATGAAGATGAAACTCAATTATAAATTATTTACCGGTTGTAGGCGAATACCGCGTGGTGAGCAATGTAATGCGATTTCTAACGGATCATTTGAATAAAGAAAACACACAACTAAAATCAGGCATCTGCGGTTCTTTCAGTTGATAACTGTTATTGCAACTGGCCGAAAATGATAAAAACAGGGGGATATAGCCGAGGAGCCTGATAAACAAGGCCCGAAAGTTATGCTGATGGAGTATCAAAGTCAGAATCGTCTTTTATTGGGCTAGTTGGTTTTTCATGCTGTAGGTGTTTGCAGCGCACACGAAACACGGACGGACAGAAAAGGGAACGAAACACAGCGCTGACTTTCAACTGAGCTTTATTGGAAAAATAAGCGACTTTTATACAAAATTTTTTTTTAACATGTGACTCGAAACACAGCGCTGCTAACACCTATAGAGTATCAAAGTAACACGGGTTCGAACTGTGTAAATAAAAGGAGGGCCCGCACAAAAAGCATTCCAGAAACACAGGCGCAGAGAAGCAAAGGAAACGATCCACTTCGATCGCATATTGAGGGCGCTCATTTGCATTCACAATGCTTTCGTTAAGTCTGCAGCGCCGAGGGAGTATGCGAGTTCACTTTTAATTCTGGGATTCCGGTTTTTGTGTTTGCTTGAAGGCTGCCATGTTGGGCAATATACAAATGCAGTAGTTTCGCTGATGTCCGATTGTGAAGCGCATCCCACATCAGTTGTGTGCACAGGCTTTGGGACATTTTCGGAGTGAACTTTTCTTATTAATATTTATGGTTGAACAGTTACTCCGATTTTTTTTTTTTGGGGGGGGGGAAGAGTTTTTTTAACAAGGCAAAGGAGGCCCCTCGAATAAAGCCTGTAGGTATGCTTTCAAGATTTTCCGAAAGCGATGGTAGTCGACGCTCAAACTTCGCAAGTGGAAGACTGAATGCGTTTAATCTCATCAAAGAGTCGCTCCAGGCATCTCAGTGGGCATTCTGTGGGCACCGCTGCCGACGGTGGCAGGAAGATTTCGCTACATATCAGAATAATGGACCATTCATTACCTTCAATATTTTCATACCAGTGTCTTACAATTTTCCAGTTTTCAACATTTTTGCCCGAGAAAGCTGGAAATGTGTTTTTCTCAACATGACAACTGAAGCATCTCTGAAAAAGCCCCTACCCGTAGATGTTCTACGAAGATCGCCGAAGTCTCTGCGCGCAGAGTTTTATTCGAGTGACAAGCTATCAGAAGTCGCAACAACATATAAGCGCCAGCCGCAGTTTCTTTCTCCTTTGCCTACATAGTCACAAAGGGCCCATAAGCTTTTGTGGAGGCTGAAAGCTTCTCTGTCCCATTTTCTTGATCCTGATTTCCTCCATTCCGTCGTGCGTAAAAGAAAAAAATAAGGAAATGAGAGGAAAGAAAAGGAAAGGAAAGGAGAGGGGACCGCACAAATTGAAAATAGAGAAATGCGGAGAGCGGCGAAGGACAGATGCTCGTTGTACATTCGCGTGCCGCCCGCGATATCTCGTGCATTCCAGCTCGCCCCATACAATGTCCACCGCTTCCTCCCACGCCCTCTGGTGATTGTCCGCGAACAACAAGAGCGTGCGGTGTACGGGTCGCGATCCTTGGTCCGCGCGGGATGCCGCTTGGAATCGCGCGGGACAAATGGGGATCAAGAGAGAGAGACGGAAGGAGAGCATAAAGAATGAAGGAGAAGGAATGAGCTCGGAAGAGGCTGCGGCTTGTTCTCCAGCAACAAGGACGACCGGCGCCGGGACGCATCGATTTTGTCCGCCTGGCGCCCCCTGTTGGCGGCCTCGCTGCTTTCGCATCGTCGCGCGCGTGTACTGCGGCTCCTGCTCGGTCGGGCCGTTCTCTCGTTCTGCGATCGATCGCGGAGGCCCGCGCGCGGAAAGCGAGGACTCCTCCGCCGCGTGATGCTCCCGAGCTGCCAAGTGGTTGGCCGGCGTCTTTTCCTTCAAGAGGCCCCGTCGACTGACGTGTTGAGTACCGGCCGGTACGGCGAACGAGTCGGAAGCTTAGCTCCGGCTGGCCGCCTGTTGCGAGCTCCGGAGCTGCCTAATTTTACCGGCAGCTACAAGTGTCCAGTAGTTTAAAATAAAATGCAGATCTCTGAAGACGGCCGTCTCACCTGTGAGAGGGAAAACTGTGAGCGGGGAACTGCTCAGAGGTCGTTCTGACCGCTACGCGGTTGAAGAAACGAGAGCCGCTGCGCATAACCCACGAGCCTTGTGTGTTAAAAAAAAAAAACGACTACCCTGATTCGCTTAGTGCTTGAAACTTTGCAGACTATCGCACCGCCTGTGGGGAGCCGGAAGGACTGCTTATTTATTTTATTTATTTACAATACCCCTAAGGGCCCTCGTGCGAGGGTATTACATAGGGGGGGGGGGGGGGCGATACAAGCATAAAAAATATGGCACAGGCATTAGAAACAAAATACACGTAATAATTAATTAAAAACTAGTCATTCCGCGTACTCGTTGGGACTGTCGGTGGTTAACGTGACAGCCACCTAGAATGGCTGTTGGGCACTCGTTGGGGACTCATACGGTGCCGTTATAATAGATGTGAACGATGGAGGGGGGTATCCGAGAATGGCTAGCTACGCGTGTGGCCCACCGCTTCCAAGATGTGCGAGCGTACCGAAGGAACCAATGTTCAGGGGGCAACCCACGTACCAGCCCACACTCCGAACACCTCACCATATCCCCCGCCTGCAACCATTTTTATCTGCGCACTGGACTGTGCCGCCTCTCACGAAAGGCCTTGGCCACTGCCGAAACGTGTAATATTCAGTTAAAGCCTTGGTTGGATGCAATGCCCCCATTTTGCCTTCAAGTTAAATCCCAAACGCAGATGCAATTTTGTCGAAATGTTTAGCTTTCAACTTTCTTACACTATACTCTCCTTCTTCAAAGTGAGTAAGGAGTTTCGTCTGAGCAAAAAAAATAAATAAAAGTGAGCCAACAAGTCACGCGCTCTTGATGACGATAATGATGTTAAATTTTAATGATGCAGGTGCAGCTTTTACCAAAAAGCGCCACGGCAAACGATATATTTCTTTACACAAGGTGGGGCCGAAGACTAATTTTTTAATGTCACCCGATAGAAGCCGAGAACCAGGCCAGGGGAAAGCGTGCACCCGTTGTATCACCAGTGGGTTTATGCTCCAGCGTCACTTGGGGCACAAACCCTGCACCCGTTGCATTCGCGGCGTATGCTCAAACCACTAGGCTAGCACTGCGATAGTCCGGCCACTTGATCTTTCACCACAAGGATCTCCCTGGAAGCTTTTTCTTAAGTTGCGCGCCGAATGCCTTGCTCGCTGACCTTTCCTTCGACCCCGTGACTCAGCTAATACAACAACACAGGCCCCATGCGTCGATGAAGTCTGAAGTCATGCTTATTGACTGGTATGATGTCAAGCCTAGTTTATTAGCTCGAGGGATATTTAGAATACCACTCTGTTGAAAGTGAAGGCGCAGTGCATAATTTATCGATAGAACTGAAAGAAATGACTGTGCGCGTAGAAAACTTTGTTCCAACAAGATCTTTATAGCGCACGCAAAGTCCACGGATAGGGCGCTAGCTTTATCCGAGGACTTTAGTAAGACCTTGGTTAAGTTCTCGATTACGAACTTTCACGACCAAGAAGCCTCATGGACGTTCGCGTTACCTGTCCGGGCTCGAAAGCGCTGTCTTGAAAATCGACGCCGATGGAACTATCATTGAAGACGCTGGCATGCACTGGGTCGCTCAATATGAAAGGGAACGCGGGAGCGAGTGACATCCGCGCTTACTGCTGTGCTTACTGCGTATGCGCATTTGCCGCCGATTATTGTCGGCTATTAAAAATTGGCGCCAGCAGGTCTCGAGATTTTCCACCGAGACAGCAACTCTCGCGATGTGTCAGCGTGGGGCCATTACCGCGCTTCGGCCGGTCGTGGTGTGGGACCAGACGGGAAGCGGTACTCTGCGAAATTCCCCTTTCAGGAGCCCCCCGTCGCCGCCGCCGCCAGCAAGCGGCCGCGGCCGTCTTCATACCTTCCCCGCGCTCGCTAACGGCACAACCACTTTGGGTTATCTCCCGACGGGGCGCTCCGGCTTTGCGCCTCGGCTTCTTCGAAGGAAGAATAGGGTTCGCCGACCGTGGGAGAGTTGGCGGACCAGCTGGTAGGTGACCAGCCCGGCGGTGTGCCGACCGCATCCCCCCCTCTCTCGGGCTCAACTTATGCCAGGGGCGTGTCCATGTCTGTGGAGGTGTCTGTTTGTGCGTGTGAGTGAAAGTTTTCGGCAACTCCTATCACGGCGAGGGCGTCCCCAACCTGGGGAACTTAGGGAAGACGAAGTGTATAAAACTGGACGGCGGATGCAGTTGAAGCAGCTCACTTCTGAACTCATATGCTTGTAAATATTTAATTAAAATCAAGTCTTCCTTCTCTAGGGCAGTTGGTTTGTGCTCTTCACTCAGCTTTTGCAGTATCAATCGAAACGAACATCCAAAGGAAGCTTGAAATCATTTGGAAGCCAAGCTCTTACAAAAATAACTAACTAGTGGATGTTGTAAATCCGTGAAACATGTTATTACTAATGCAGCTGCCACCTGTCTGTATACTACACTCTGAATAACAATAATTTCGCAGGGTTCTCTCTGTAGAACTTAGTCTGTGTTTCTGTGGAAGTTGGCGCGTCATAGCCTTAGCTGCTTACAGGGGCCCCGGAAAAGAGGGGGCAAGGGGAGAGCCCCCCCCCCCCCCCCAACATTTTTCCAGAGGGGCAGAGGTTCCTTGGCAGCTTTAAGTTGAGCGCGGCCAAGAACTGCATGCATTCAGTTCGATGACCGCCCAGCGCGCTTGTCGCTATTGCCGCCGCTGAGTCATTAAGTTCCTAGTGGGCGGGAGTCAGCCCCTTAAACAGTTTCTTTTGGAAGTCTTTTCGTTGTCTTCCTGACTGCTGGAGCGTCGTCACCACAACGTGGCAGTTTGAACATTTGAACATTTGAACCTTTGAACATTAAAAAATAAAAATAATCATAATAATATAAAATTTATTATGGAAATGAGCATTAAAATAAGCAAAATAAGCCCGAAGACTCCTCCCCCCCCCCCCTCCTCAAAAAAAAAGTTCCGGAGTCCCGAGCTGCTTAAGTGCTTATGTGCCATAAAGCTTAACACAATGTTCTTTCTGTTGCAAAGGAACCTATCGAAATAACACGCGACTTCACTTGACTAATGGGTTATAGACTTCAAACTGTCGCATTATCTTTCGTTTGTTTTATTCTACACTCGACCAGATAGTTTACTGCAAATTAATTGACAGGCTTGGGACTTTGCTGTAAAGTTCCGGGCTGGATATCAGCGTATCCCTCAAACCGCAGCCAGCTGCAAGCTAAGTTAAGCCCAAAAACAAAAAAAAGGCCGTGGGTATTGGGGTATTTCACAGGGCCTTCGCTTGATAGAAAACCCTTGTGATTGACTGCGGTATTCGATTTTTTTACGTTCTTTAATTGCTCTTTGTGGGCTGTAAGCGGAAACGAAGCAGAGTACGTTCCTCCGAGCTGCACTCTGGCGCCTGCCACCTAAAGCTGTTGGCAGGTGATTCACACATAATCTTGACGAACATGAAATCAACTGGTTCATAACGTTTCTCTCGAGGAAAACCCCTGCCTTGGGTGCCGACGCCTCACATATACCGCATGCCCCACGTCAGGAAGCTTTTTCTCGTCATCATCATCATCAGTCTGACTACGCCTATATACTGCAGGGCAAAGGCCTATCCCATGTCTCCCCAATTAACCCTGTCCTCTGCCAGCTGCGGCCACCGTACCCCGACAAACTTCTTAATTTCATCCGCCCACCTGACTTTCTGCCGAGCCGTGCTACGCTTGCCTTCTCTTGGAATCCAATCTGTTACCCTGAAGGACCAGCGGTCATCTCCCCTTCGCATTGCATGCCCTGCCCTGGCCCATTTCTTCGCCAACCTTTCGACCAGGATGTCATTAACCCGCGTTTGTTCCCTCATTCACTCTGTGCGCATAACTAAAAGCATATTCGCGTTTCCACTGCCTGAAAACATGGAAGACCACGTGCTCGCATTGCGCTTCACGCGTTTACGACATGCATGCATGCGCATGTCTGCATGAGCGCGTGCTAAAAATAAAGAAACACTTTCCAATTTCATAACGCCCAAAGTAGCCGATTCGACGGCTGAAGTGAGAACAAATCCGCTTCACCGGTCGCCCATAGCTGGTATAGACGGTGGCTTCCTGGCCTTACGGGGCTGGTATCGATGGCTCTCACACATGTGGCAAGGGCTCTTTGTCATCGGGGGTATCTGTTGCTAAACCGTCGTCGCCGTTTCTGATAACGCGGTTGTTGCGTCCTTTCTATCTATCTTTCCTCTCTCTTTCGACTTTCCTACTGTCTGCACGTGGCAGCGATTGTGGCTCAGCTTGAGCCAGTGGGCAGGCCCGTGCACTTTCCTTTCCATTCTTCCTTCAGTCGCAACAACTATAGCTGGCACACGCAGTGTGAATGCCGTTGAGAGCTTGCTGTTCTGAACTTGCTGCGTACAACGGCTACGCGCAGCCAGAGTGTACAGAATGCAAAACAGAAGATTCAGCGCTCGACCCCCGCCGCAATGGCTCAGTGGTTAGGGCGCTCGACTACTGATCCGGAGTTCCCGGGTTCGAACCCGACTGCGGCGGCTGCGCTTTTATGGAGGAAAAACGCTAAGGCGCCCGTGTGCTGTGCGATGTCAGTGCACGTTAAAGATCCCCAGGTGGTCGAAATTATTCCGGAGCCCTCCACTACGGCACCTCTTTCTTCCTTTCTTCTTCTCACTCCCTCCTTTATCCCTTCCCTTACGGCGCGGTTCAGGTGTCCAACGATATATGAGACAGATACTGCGCCATTTCCTTTCCCCCAAAAAACCAATTATTATTATTAAGATTCAGCGCTCGTGTTTGCGACTAACCTTTCTCTCCGTTGTCTGTCTTGCGCCGTTTTAATAACGGGACTTTTCGTACTGTCGGCCATACTGGACGCGCTCCTTTCCTCGTAATTAGAGGATAACTGTATATCGAGGCGGTCAACTGGCGTTCTTCTAGAAAGCTCACTAACGTCACTCGTCGCCGCTGGACTAGTCTTCGAGTGGCGGCACCATGCGAACCTCGCTTTTGCGCAATTTTCTGGCTTATAAAAGCGTTGTTTTAGGTAAAATTTGCATATTTTATATAAGGTGACCCGAAAATATCAGTGTAGCCTCATTTAGTATTCCCCTTTAGTGCCCATTCAAACTATTCTTTAGCTAACACTCTCATACGGTTTCAAGGATTCAAGGGTGACAAGAATTGTGAAAAAGTACCCTTGAAATTTATTTTCACTCTCATGGCTCCGTCCTCCCTGAGTGAAAAATCTTTTTCGGAGCAATTGTCCGAGACTTGCGCTTTTTTTTTTGTCAACCAGAAATACGCTGGGTTTGCACAAGGTGCCATTCACTGTGTCCTTCGGAAGGCGCTTGTGGAACGGTTTCTGCTTTGATCACTCACAAGAAATGTTCGTGCTTTTATAAAATGTTTCACATCCACAGTGGATGGAAGCAGCGTCGCGCGAGGCGGTCAGCTCCAAGCTGGACATTTAAATTAACAGGTGCGAATGAATGCGACTCTGGGAATTAAGAGGCAGACACTGTGTCCAAAATGACGGAACTGTGCCTCGCGGCGTTTTTTTAAAATCTGAAATTGTTTTGAATTTTTCTGCAACATAGCATTTGTTTTTCACTCTTCTTTGAAGGCAGTTCACTACATTGTTGTCGCTGCTCATCACCACTGCAGCGTTTCATACATGAATGAAAGTCACGCCACCAACTGACAACAAAAGAATGCATTTGACGGCTTTTTTTTCAACTTCCATTGTCCATCATGGTTCCGCCCCCTAAAGCTACAGGACATCCATAGGTGCCCTAGTGAGGCTTAAAGGAGTTTCAAATATTCTTGTGTGTTTTGTTGCAATATTACTTCAAATAACGTCAAATGAAGCACTAACAACTGCGAACGGTTTTTTTTAGCCCGTAGAACTTCTAGCCACAATCACGGATTTAGCCGATGGCCATCCGAAGCCTGGGCCGGGCGGTCTAAACCTCTCTCGATTTCGAGAAAAGGACTGACTGACTGATATTGCTGAGGAAGAAGGAAAAGGAAAGAGCACGGGCCTGCCTACTGGCTCAAGCCGAGCCACGCTCGCTGCCGCGTGCTGACAGTAGGAGGGGTAAAGGATAGGAGAACAAAGGGTGAAAGAAAAGACGCGCCGCGCTAATATGCCCCGGGCCGATCCCGGAGGCACAGCAATGCCGGGCCGACCCGTGTCCACCGACAAAGCGACTTAGAAAAGGAGCGTAGCTAAGTCGTTTTGTCGGTGGACACGGCTCGGCCTGGTATTGCTCTGCCTCCGGGATCGGCCCGGGGCATATTAGCGCGGCGCGTCTTTTCTTTCACTCTTTGCTCTCCTATCCTTTACCCCTCCCACTTTCAGCAGCAGAAGGCGGAGCGGCCTCAGAGAACACCTGCTGGTTACATTGCGCCGCTTCTAAAAGAAAAGCAGAGGTAAGCAGTGCTAGCGTAAGTAACTTCGAATTTGAATGACTACGCAAATCGGCTCTCATTCTTTTAATTACTACATACAATAACGACACTCTGAAGGCACAAGGTCGTCAGTCTGGGAGCGTTTCTAGCGCGTGCGCCCCGGCGCCAAGGATTGCCGCAGCCGCGCGGTGCACAGTCATTCAAACAAGAATCGCGGCGGTGGCGCCAGATGGCGCCACTTGTCCGTGAGGTGGCCGAAAATTCGGTATATCATGCCGTTACTCGCTGCCCTGCACGACGGCACAGATAATAGGCGTGATTAAAAGTTTCCTCAAAAACGGTTCTTTGTTTATGGCAACACAACATGGGTCAGCACGCATGCATTTCTGCAGTGGAATAATCTAGAAGTAGCACGGATTAGGCCGCTATTTTGTAGCGATAGCTACATTACGGTAGCATTTCGAGCCTTCGGCGTGGCGGCGCCGTGCCGTGGCGGTGGTGGCGCCACCACGCTGTCACCTGGTTGGTGACGTGGTGCGGAACACCGCCGGCGGCGTGGCGCTATTGGCGCCGTGGCTGATCACGTGCTTCATCACGTGGTTGGTCACGTGACCAGCCACGTGATGCAAAGCAGCTGCTGCTGCCGGCGCACCGGCGAAACCTAGTGTTCCTGTATATGCTCCCTCAGGGAGCATAATACAGGAACACTAGCGAAACCGAGCTGCCACAGCTGTGCGCATGCGCCGTGTCAAGTGGGACGAAGATGAAGAAGGAACGCCCAGCGAAACGGAGCGGCGAAAGACTGACTTTGCAATTTAACTGAGCAAGTCCCCCTCTGCCAGCCATAGCTATCGCGTCACTCCAGGTTTAGCCCGAGCTAAACCATCACCAGTTTTTAATTCTTGAAATACTGTATTTAGACAACGTCAGCAGCAATCTTGCAGCATTTCGGTACGGATAACGTGTAGGCTGGCGCGCACAGCTCGAATTTCCAGTTACGACATACTGCGATGCTGACTTCATTAGACCTAGAAAATCTGTTATGTTGCTATCGATGTAAAAGCACCCTAATACCCTTATCTTGGCACACATGAACCCCAAGGTGCACGGTAGAAATGATACGGGAGTGCCTCATAGCTTGGCTATGGGTTTGCCTCATACCATTGTTTCGGCGAAGACTAAGTAATCTTCAAAAACAGTTTTTTGGGGTAAAAATATAGCTTTTGCGCCATAGTATTACCAATGATGGCGGACACCGGAAAGCCGGTGTATTGTCTTAAATAGTAAGCTGGTTAACCAATTTCTGATAACTTTTTAACAGCTAGGCAACTGGCTGCAATTACAGATTTGTAGCCGGTCATTAGTAATAGCCATTTCGGTTTTTATAATTTCGAAACTGCGATTATCCTAGGCGCTGTGGCTCGTCATAATATGGCGACATCGTGCCAAAAATACATGGGCTTTCTAAAAGCATGCAGGCAAAGCACCCTTCTAGTTCACGGAACTAGTCAAAAAAGCCATATTTTGTCGAGCCACAGCGCCAAGGGTAATCGCGTTTTCGAAATTCTAAAAACTGATGTGGCTATTGCTAACGACCGGCTGCAAATCTCTAGCTGCAACTAGGCGGCTAACTCTAAGATAAAAAAACTAATTTAATAAAATTAGTTAACCAGCTTACTACTTAAAACGATTCATGGGTTTTCTGGTGTACGCCAACACAGGTAATACATATATGCTGAAAAAGCCATATTTTTCCCTAACAAAAAAAAAATTTGAAAATTACTTGAGTCTTCTCTGAAACACCTGGCGTAAATAAGGACCTCAAAAATATGACCAACAGCGCTAGGCCTGACCTCGCATGTTTTAATTAAGCACCTTCTACATCGCCGTAACCACTGGCTCTATCGGAGAATTAGTCTGATCACCGGCGCGCGCACCTGGCTGACCACATACTGAAGTTGTTTTTTTTTTTCAACTATTACCAACAACGTGCAAGCAGCTCGCTTTTATGTCATTGCTGTCGTTATTCGCTTTGTTGTGCGTAACACCGCAAGCCAGTAATATTTTCTTCTTAGTTTTCAAACAACTGTAAAAGAAGGACATCACTTCGTTCTGTGATGTTCCGTGGGCCCTAGAGGTACTGAAGTAAATCAATCAATCAATCAATTCGTTTTATTCACATGGCTGGTGGAAAAATATGTGCGAATCATCTGGGTATTTATAGCCTTCTCGGCCGCCTGTACGCCTGACCCTGCTTGGTTGGGGCACCACGTAGGAGGATGCAGCACGCAGTTACTCGTAGCCAGCGGCGACGCAAGTGGGGCCGACGTCGTAAACATCAAACGCGAGCTACGATGCGGCTGATCACCGCCGTCGTCTGCGTCGCGCGGTTAGCCAATAGCCGTCCCCGACGGAGGGAAGCACGAAAAAGAGAAGTCGCTTTTGTACGGACAGAGCCTGCACGAGCACCCGTCGGCCGTTGCGCGTTATTTTGCTGTCGGAGCTTTTGACTGCGGCGCAGCAAAATGACAAATATATAATCCTCGCAGCGACGACGCCGTCATCGTCCATAAAACAGATCAGTGACAACACTCGTGCACTTGCGCCAGTACCTTGCAATAAAGAAGTGCCGTGACATGCCAGAAATAGATGGTGTTATTTTGCGCTTCAGCGAGCACGAACCGACGCAGTTCGCGTTTTGCATTATTTCTCTTTTTTTTCTTCCTTCGTTTTTCCTTTCCGCCTCAGCCATGGGCAACATGTGGGCGCCAGAGCGCCGTTATTTCGAGGATCTGCGCTGCAACCGAAAAAGCAGGGACGTCGCTGCCAAAGTCGCGATCTCTGCGTAGCTCCGTTTTCCCAGCAAAACGGAGCAACGCTGTGGAGGCTTTGCAGAGCAGACGTTACAACCAATCAGCGGTCCGCTTCACGAAGGACTTGGCCTGGAGTTTGAGTCACCCGAACCCATCACTAAGGCTGATGACGCGACAGCCGAACCGTAACGCAATCATGAACGATTCTTACGTGCATGCGAGTGCACAGCTTTGTGAATTCGGCCGCTGATTGGTTGACAACGGCTTTAGCTCACTAAACCCTGTACGGTAATACTGGTAGAAGGAGAATATGGTTAAACTTGTATATATCGTATACGTGACACACGCGCGCAGCCACGCGTAGCTGACGCTTGGCAAAGAAAGAATGAGAGCTGTAAAGTATTAGCAAAAAAAAAAACATGCGGTGAGAAGGATTAAGTCAGAGTGTGCACGGAACTTAATGACCCTGTAGTATCTTAAGCTGAGAACGAGACGAAATAGCAAGAGCACACATCGCAGACACTGCCGTCTGCGAAGCGGATTATATTACGGCGCGCTGGTCCACTGTATGGCACTGCAGCGCAGTTCCCGTACATGCAATCAGTTCTGTAAGTTGCTGTGCTTCTTGGAAGGTCGAAATGGAAATTTCACTTTCAACAATGAAGGGCGGAATTTCCACAAGCGTCGAGGTGAACATTCGATGGAGGTTATTTCAAACAGGCCCTCATTCAGCAACGCGGTCATATTAAGCGCTGCCTTAATATCGTGGATAACAAAAACTGTCGAGCCCCGTGGAGGCCATGCTGAACTTCTTCAGCCTGTTCACATTAGACAGATAGCTCGCACAGATAACATAACATACAACGTAACGCTCATAACACAGCACAGCATAATATAACATAATCTTAGATAAGCATAAGAGCCCGGTGTGCTCGACAGAGAACTACAAACGACAGCCAAGGCATCGGCCAGTATCGACCAGTGAAATAATTATTCATACATAAGCTGATAGTTTTTTAACACCTGAAGCTCGGGGACTGCTACCGGTTGCAGACAGCCGCCATCGTTAGCACTGTGAACCCGTCACATAAAAGTAAGCTGAAGCAATAAATCAAGAAAATAAGGGGAACGCACGAAAAGCTAACAGCACGGGCAGTCTAGAGTCGCGGAAGAATAAATCTGAAAAATCGAACATGTATAGTGTCTGGCCGTTTGGATGCATCATATGCACAACTGGCTCCCTATGGTTTTTGAAGGCGCTTCGTTCACTATGCGGAAGTTTTCACCCATTAGGTTTTTGAAATAACACGAAGGGATGTGAAAATGATTCACATTCTGTTAGTCCGCTTGTTTCAAGTGCAGGAGATAAAGAGGAACACGAAAAACGTCTCCCAGCAAGCGCATGCATGGCAAACTTGCGCGTCTAGAACAGTCTTGATATCCCTTCATCTAGCATTGCGACGGGCAGACAATGAAAACAAAAAAGTCTGGCCGCAGGAAACGCTACGATGCGCCGTCTGAAGCAGTGGCGCGGCGATGTGCAGTGTCACTGTTTCCGGCCTTTGCACGCCGGGGGAAATTTTCTATCGCTGATAGGCGCGACAGCGCAGACCGCCTTTGAAAAGCCCTCAGTTCGAGTGTAACGCGCATGTGCAAGCAGCTGACTCGCGGGTGGAAAATGAGACCGGCAGAGACCACCGCTCTTTCTTTCTTTGGAGCTAGCTGCGAGAATTTAGTTTCGCCGTTCAAGTGGCAGTGCTTCTGGACATTACTTTGTGCCCGTTACCAGTGGGTTGCTGTCGTCTTCATCGTCCACCGGAGACGCCTAAAAGCCGTTACACTCACGACCGACCGACCGCGGCCGTGGGATATACATTATACCTCCGAGCCAGGCCGCCGGCATCGAAGGTGAGCGCGGGGCAAGGCCTCTCGGCGTGGGCGACATGAGTTCGTGAAACCTGTTCTTGGCTGTTAGAGAAAATTTAAGGTTCACTCGCGCTTTTTCCGCGAGCATTGGAGCACCGGCAAGCAACACGCAGCATGTAGAGCAAAGGTTTCATGGGCCATCGCCATCGAGTTTTCTGTCCGTGACGGATGCGTGGCGAGCTAGGGTTTGCGGTGCGAACAGCTTTAGGCTTAGCTCACGAAAGGCAGGTCAGCTCTAGCCAGCGAAGAAACTCGCTGCCTCAAGGGGGCCTAGATATGTGAGCCAGCTGCCGCTTGCGTCACGGAAGAAAAATTCGTTCCGAACGCGTTGCGACCCAGCCATCATGTCGTTCCATCGAGCGACGGGCGCGGATATGCTCTTGAGCGACACGTGGTTTGCGGCCGTACACGGCGCTCGGAAATTCTCGCCAGCCTCGTCCAGCATCTCCGATGAACGGACGCTGCCTCCGGTCTGCGGCACATCGTGTTTCCGCCGCAGCCAAGGTCGGTAGTAAGCTTTCCTTACTTGTCTCAGGCCCACGGCGCAAGGCTTCGGTCGCTCTCACTTTTCTTCTACGATGAGTATTTGCAACTGCGATAAATGTCTACGTGTCTGTCACCTTGTTTTTCTTTCTTTGCAGATGTGCTATCTCCAGCATTCTCATACTTGATTCCAAAGGCGCTGGTGCACGCGGCCCGCGATGACATCTGGCCCTGCATGGCAGTTGCGGGTCGTGTAGGGTTCCCCTTCGGGCACTCTCATGCCTGCCGCCACCAACTCTGCACTGTCGGAGGCTTCTCCTACACTGCATCGCAGCGTCCAGTTTTCTGCGCTTTCGATAAGCAGGACCGCGACTTATCGAAACGAGAAAACTGGCAAGGCTGCAGGTGAAACCGGTACCCCCTATAAGGCTGTGTCAACACCTGGTGGCGCTGAGGAGGGTCGAGGATGTAGTTTAGTCGAAGCTGGCGTGGCATAAGCCACTTTTGTTTCCGACAGTGCAGCCAGTGCACAGCGTCACCCTCGGACGCCTTTGAAATGACATCCATGCTTGAAAGAAGAGGGTATACAGTCGTGCTGTTTGGCGCATGTTGATGGATGGAAGCGAACTTCTGCTCCGTCCCGTCTGTACAGTCATTTTCATCCATGGCTGCCTCTGGCAAACGGTCCCTTTTTATTTTTGCAGATATGCCAGCTTAGGATCTCCCTTGGGCACGGACAGCACGGGACGGACTTCATAAGTGCGAGCTCGGATCTCTGGTCCCGGTCCGGCATCCATACTCCACGCAAGATATTCCATTCCTGCCTCGCGTATGATGCCTCCTCCCTCCACAAGAGCTTTATCTACTTACAAATCTGGCTGCGGGTCATCAACTGTCGTAGATTTATAACACTTGACCTGTTTAACAATCATTTAACAAATTATTTTTCGCTATTGTCTCTATCTTGCTTAGTGCATGGTATTGCTGCCAGCACCCATGTTACACTAATATCGCATCCAAAGTTTATCTCCAGCGTTTATCTGCAGTTCACCAAATTCGCGTCTTACAAGTATTACACCAACGGTGGACTTGTCATAATTCGGACAGCAAGCTTTAGTTTTGTGTGCGCAATAATCTTGACGCCCGCAAACACTTTACTCCCAGCAAACCTCTTTCAGGCAAAAGGCGTTTCCCTTTTTATTTTCATAGATTTCGCTTTTCATAGTCGTCCTCGTGTGGACGAATGCGCACATGTCTGGCATTATTTTACACACTACTCAACAGTTTCATCCAAATCGCTCATCCCCTCATTTATTGCTAATTGTGTGCCTGTACAATTCAAAAAATAGAAATACCTTCTCATCAGTGCAGTGATTCCTGATCAGCTGTATGTGCAATTTGCAACCTTTGCATACTTTCAAGGGGGCCTTTCGACCAGGCAAGATGGACGTCAGTCCGGCTCTTTTGCGGTGTGTAAAGTTGCTCTCTTCTCCAAAATACGTTCGCCTCTCTTTGTCTACTCCGCTTCTTTTACTGCCTTTTTTGTTTCCTTGCGTATTTCACTTGTATGTTTATATCTGAGCCATTCAGTTTTTATTCGAGAGTATAGGGATGTTCTCCACGCTGCTGCTGCTCCATGCTGCTGCTGACTAGGGCCCCCAGTCAGCTGCTCTCGGACATGACGAGGTGACTGCTACTGCTTTCGGACCGTCGTCACCGTTGCGAAGGCTGCAGTGTGCCAGCTTACTGCCGACGTGGCTGTCGGCTTCATCTGCCCCCGCCCGCGGCCATCAACGACGCGAAGCGGCGCGTCGAGGCCATGAGTGTCTACCCCAAGTGAACAATTAAATGGCTTTCAGACTTTGGGTTCCTGTTAGGCCAAATTGATTTGCTATTGATAGAACTCTCTCTGTATTGTTTGTCATGTATGTAAGATCTTTAATTGCTACTTATGCGTTATATAAAATGTGCGTGTGTGGTTGCAACTGCCTTGTTTTGTTGTCTTACTTACTTTATTGCCTTTTCCTTTTCATGTTGCTGCCGTGCCTTTGTATCGCGCGTGGCGTCTCCTGACCGCTTATCTTGCCCTGCAGTGACAGCCGCGTGTCGTGCAAGGTTTCCTCCCTTCTTAACTGGCACTGTGATGGGCTGGAAGCATCTCCCTATCTTCTTCCATCTGGAATGTGCACCGTTACCGCATTCAACGCGCTCTTGCCATGTACGGCGTACATCAACTGCCTTCGCCGCAGCGTTCGAGTTCGTCGAGCAACATGCTGCACCGCCATTTCCCCTTACGATATACCCCACTCTGAAAAAAAAAAAAATCTCCTGTGCCTTGTAACACGGTCTCTTTCACAAGAATTGCGAATAAATTCTTTGCACAGCAGTTTCGTACGAGCTTCTTGTCGCCACTTGAGTGCTCGCCGGCACCAGCCGGTTTCAGCGCTTGTTGGTTGCCGCGGATCTCACGCTTCTCAACTAGTGAGCACTTCTTGGCACTGCAGACACACTGCAGATCCGCTACACAATCTCGAGGTCAAGGGGATAAGTCCAAAGTATTCAAAAAGTGTTTAGAATTCAGCGGCTTTCAGTTTAGCAGTGTTTTGTCCTAAAAATTAAAATGTAGATCACTTAACTTGCCCCGCCGCGGTGGCTCAGTGGTTAGGGCGCTCGACTACTGATCCGGAGTTCCCGGGTTCGAACCCGACCGCGGCGGCTGCGTTTTTATGGAGGAAAAACGCTAAGCCGCCCGTGTGCTGTGCGATGTCAGTGCACGTTAAAGATCCCCAGGTGGTCGAAATTATTCCGGAGCCCTCCACTACGGCACCTCTTCCTTCTTTCTTCTTTCACTCCCTCCTTTATCCCTTCCCTTACGGCGCGGTTCAGGTGTCCAAAGATATATGAGACAGATACTGCGCCATTTCCTTTCCCCAAAAAACCAATTATTAGATCACTTAACTTCAGTTAACCTTTTAATTGTCTATTAGAACGTTCGTTTTGCAGTACAGTCCACATGCGGAGCTCACCATATACTCCTTACACATATAGACTGCGAGCAGCTTGGATATTGGATATGGGCGATCATAACCAAGCCAGCATTATTTCGTGTACGAAGGCTGGCCTGCTGCGCCCATGCACCTAACTTGTCTCTTTTCTAAAGGGAATAAAGATGCAGCAAGAATCTGTGTGGGAGTTCCGTCATGTGGAGCTCCTCGAGAAGGTACCCTACTGCCTCATTTCATGCTCTCGTGTGGCGCCACCAAAGCTGTCGTCAATAGATCGTCTTTGAGCAGGGTATGTGTGACGTCCTTTTTGTGAACACCGAAGAGGCGACTCGATCACCACACACCTTCTGACTCTGTAAAGAAATGGGAGTTGAGCGGCTTTGAAGCTTGCGTGCATCGATTTAGTGACACCCACCACTGAGGCACAGCATAGTCGTGCCGTACACAAATTGCAAAGTTCCCGGGTTCGAACCCGACCGCGGCGGCTGCGTTTTTATAAAGGAAAAACGCTAAGGCGCCCGTGTGCTGTGCGATGTCAGTGCACGTTAAATATCCCCAGGTGGTCGAAATTATTCCGGAGCCCTCCACTACGGCACGTCTTCTTCCTTTTTTCTTTCACTCCCTCTTTTATCGCTTCCCTTACGGCGCGGTTCAGGTGCCCAACGATATGAGACAGATACTGCGCCATTTCCTCCCCCCCCCCCCCAAAAAAAAAAACAATTATTATTAGTTCTCGGGGCAAACGGCCGAGCCGCTAACGGATTTCCGGGATGGCGTAGCATTGTGTAGCCCTTGTTACGTCGCGCACCTCCTTGTTAACGTCACACACTTTGTCAGCGGCCGCGTTAACCAAACCTACAAGCGCGAAGATGTTCGCATGACTGGGAGCGCCCTCGGTGCAGATCACCGCTTCTTCAGCCATGACCTCCGAAATCGGTTGACCGCGAAAGAGCGGTCGGGGACAACCTCAGAGGCCATGCTTCAGCCTTTTTGTTGTCGCTGCTGCCCGGAAGATGGCAGCTCCTCCCCACAAAGCGCACTTCAAATAAATTACGATTTTTTTTAATCGATGAGCTATTGTGTTGCCATCTGGCGACCTTGCCGAACAACGTTTCAGAGCATTTGTCTTTCCGGATGGTTTGGAAAAACCTACTGAGTGTATGGCGCCGGTTATGGTTGTGGCTGCGGAGGAAAATAGTTGTATCACTGCGCGAATCTTGGAAATTTATTTGCGAATTTAAGTCTTATCATTTCCTCTTTCACCGAGAATAGATAAAAATTACCTAAATATTACCGAGTATTAACCCCCCCCCCCCCCCCCCCCACGCACACACACTCCATCCCCACCTCCTCCCCTTGAAAGAACCGAAAAACCATCCTACTTTTTCCTTAAGCATTTATTTGTTGCAGTTAGCCCTTCGCCTTTGTTAACATTTTCAAAGGGCTTGGCCCTTCTTTCTAAAATAAATATTTTTGCAGCAAGCTACACACGGGGAAAAGCTCAACCTTGTAGTCTCCTTAGGGCTCTAGAGTAAGGACAATGACTGTTATTTGCTCCTAAGATCTGCATTTATTTTCTCTAAATGGTCTGAACGTACGAGAGTAAAACACTGGTTACCAATAGAGGCGAAGAAGACACGAAGAAACCCTGGAGAGCATCAAGCAGCACCTGTGCGGCTAAGCGTATTCGTGTACCCAAAGACGCCCTCCACAGAACAGTAAAGAAAATGATGGAATGCGAAGGGAAAGAACTGCACGAAGTTTGCATTGTAGTCTAAGCGCCGCACTCCTTCCGACTAGCAAGAGCGGCTACTTGAGTAACATTTGCGGCGACGATCTAGCAACCTCTGCTCTTGTTTGGCCTAGCATCACGAGCAGCATCGCGTATTGGGAATCAAGCTGCATCCTCTCTCACTTCGACAGGGACGAAACGCAAAATCTGCAGCTGTGACGCTATGAGAGAAACAAAAAAAGTTGCGAGACTGCGAAATTCAAGCCGAACGCAGACAGGTTACACGCAAAACATGGGTGTACAGCTACGGAGTTTGAAGCGGGTCATGAGACGAAACAGTGCCGCTTTGCGTCTGGATGAAGTATTTTTAATGCGAACAGGCTCACAAAGATCGTGCTGTTGCATATAGAGCCAACTAACTGAGCATTCGTCGCAAGTTTGAGTGATTCACTTCCTTACACTGCTAATTTACTTTGATAAGTTTTTCTCGATAGATAGAAACAAATATCCCTATGCTTTGTATGATTTTTCAATGTTTCTCGACTTTCTTCACATGGATGTCATAACGAGCTAATAATATGACAACCCTATCTAAGAGTTGTAATTCTTTAAGGCGAATAGTTCTAAACAGACCATATATTGTTTAGCCCAAATAATACGCTGCAGCACGCTGAGCTTTGCATCCAAACAAAAAGCGAGTTTGCCTCTGGGAAAACTTAGAAAGTGTTTATTGCAAGCACGCTAAACTTGGAAAGAACTAAAGATAGGCAGCTGTTGCATTTTCCGAGGTGGTTGACGCACAATTTGCACTTATACGCTTTCTTTAAGATGCTAGCCTCGGCCTAATTATAGGGTTCCCAATCTCGCAAATAAAATCTAAAATTAATTTCACCTCAACGAGAAAGTGCAAGATGAAATGCTCACCGGGAATGTAGGAATGTGTGTCCCGAGTCTACGAGAAAAGAACAGATGCTTTTATAGGCTGATGCGTGAACCATTATGAACTTTACGTTCGATAGGCTACTCTAACCAATTAACATTGTCACTACGACATCTCTTCAATATTGGTTCTTTTATTAGTCGTTTTCGATTGTGGCGAAGAGCTGTAGCAGGACACAACTCAAGAATAGAGCGGCAAATTCCACTCAAACAAAGGTCCTCCAACCAATGACGTTGACCTATTGGCGTAAGTCGAGCAAGCTACTTAGTTCGGGCTGGCTCGGGTTCCAACCTAGCTCGGAGCGTCTTGGCTGTCACACCGTAGGCTGTCGCACCGTCGCAGTGTCTCGCGCTCGAGCTCGGATCCATAAGTAAGGGAACGCCACTGATCAGTGTTCCCTTCAGCGCCGTCGACGTGACGGTGAAGCATCGCTGGGTCAGCTGGGCCTTCACATGGTTGTTGTAGCCATGCAAACGGCGCTGCCAGCCTTGGCATGAACGAGTCACAGAGAACAGGCAACCATGGAGTGCGAACTTCCGCCACGTGCTCAGATAGGCTGTTTTGATTGGTCGCACAGAGAGTGAAATGAGAATGGCAAGCTGAGCGAAAATCGAGTCAGCGCCTGCGCTGATCGAGTTGAGGGCAGCATTTTGTTTGCTTGTATTTTGAAATTTCTTCATTGAATAACTCCCGTTCCTATGCACCGGTTCTCGTAATTCTTTTTGAGTCAGCATCTCTGGGCCGTCCAGCAGGCCCGCGAGGCTACTTCGCGGCAACACCTCAACGTCTCCACGTGGGAGACCTAAGGCCCCGTCGGCGAAAGCTCTGCAGGACCTTAAATAAAGTTGTTACCGACCAAAATCAGCATCTGTGTGACAAAGAATCAATCTGAAGTGTAACCGGCAAATTACCTCACGGAATTAGCATAGCCTGCCACTCAACACTACTAGAGACGTTTTCGAATGCCGATCTCACTAGATTCTACCTCTGCACCAGCTGTCAGTTTCCCGTTAGAGTGCCTAAACGCGGCGTCCATTTTTTATTTGTCGGCACAGGCCGGCGCGATCCTCTGCTCTTTCTTCCCTTTCCTCCCGTCTTACTGGACTTTTATTACTGCCTACACTTGACCTCTGCTTGAGCTTGGCAATACATACTTGCAGCCGAGCCAGAAAAATGGGGATATTCGGGAATTGGATAAACAAGGAGTGTTGGACTCTCCCTCGACCACTTACAGTTGACGTCAAGCCGCTCCCCAGAAGCACGCTATAATAGGGAAGAAAGGTTTGCGCGCGAGGACGCAGCGAACAGACGCTGAAATTCAGCCGTTCATTCGGGGTTAATCTGGAGCGCGGCGAGTCCCAAAATCTGTCGTGCTTCGCACTCCTTGTTTTCCCGCCGCTCCCTTTCGCCTCCCCACCAGGCTTTTGTTGCTAAGCGGGAAGGAGCGTGCGCGATCCGATTCGGAAAATAGCATCGGCCAGAGGACGACATCGGTGCGACGCCAAGATCCATTTAGGCCTCCGAGCTAAATGGGAAGAAGACACGATCTACAAGATACGGAGAAGGAATAGAAGTGAGAACAAAGAACAGGAAAAGAAGCGAAGAGGGTGTGTGCTGGTCGAGAAAGCCGGTGGGCGCGATTGGCGCGTTGCGCGTTTTGTACGATTGCGCTCGCGCGCGCGGTAATGGACAGTTTAGCCCACCAGGGGGAATATTGCGACACCCCCGTGTAGACGGCTAATTTGTCAGAGCGCCTGCCGCAAGCCGCCGCCGATGTCTCCTCCGCATGGTGTGCAAATAGCCGCCGCCTGCATCGCGCGGTGCGCATTGCGCGGCGTCCGGATAAATTGCTTTCCCGACGCTACAGGGACGAGGCGCGACATTCCGAGAGCTTTACGGACGCCGTCCCACCATGTTGGCAGAGTGGTGTTAGGGAACGGTGCGGCCGGGCGAGGTTATGTCGCTCACTGGAATAGAGGGCGTTTCTTTTGGCACCGGGCCGTTGGGGCATCGCGCCGCGCTTATATAGGAAGCAATTAATGGACTTATACCGGCTGAAACAACACATTGAGCTGTCAGGCACACCCTAGTCAAGGATTCGGATTGATCTGCAACCCTATAAACGCTAAGGCGCCCGTGTGCTGTGCGATGTCACTGCACGCTAAAGATCCCCAGGCGGTCAAAATTATTCCGGAGCCCTCCACTACGGCACCTCATTCTTCTTTTCTTCTTTCACTCCATCCTTTATCCCTTCCCTTACGGCGCGGTTCAGGTGTCCGCCGACATGCACGGGCGCTTTTGCATTCTCCTCCACTGGGTGCTGTGCACTACAGGTAATAATAATAATTGGTTTTTGGGGAAAGGAAATGCGCAGTATCTGTCTCATATATCGTTGGACACCCGAACCGCGCCGTAAGGGAGGGGATAAAGGAGAGAGTGAAAGAAGAAAGGAAGAGATAGGTGCCGTAGTGGAGGGCTCCGGAATAATTTCGACCACCTGGGGATCTTTAACGTGCACTGACATCGCACAGCATACGGGCGCCTTAGCGTTTTTCCTCCATAAAAACGCAGCCGCCGCGGTCGGGTTCGAACCCGGGAACTCCGGATCAGTAGTCGAGCGCCCTAACCACTGAGCCACCGCGGCGGGTGCACTACAGGTGGCGGGATGGAATCCCCATTGTGGCGAACGCATTTCGATTTTGGCTAAATGCACGCTAAAGAACCCGAGGTGATTGAAATCAATCCGGAGCACCTCTTTCTGCCTCCTTATGCTCCCTCCTTAATTACTTCCCTCACGCCGCGGTTGTGGTGTCCACCGAGAAATGGGACAATTACTGCGCGTTGCCCTTCCTCAAAAACAATTTTCAGTTACCGTGCATTCCATCTACATGTAACAAGATTTCTCGCTTCATCTAAGCGTGGCTGCCGGGGTCGATGCTGTACGAACTTGTACACAACAGCCGAATGCCTAGCGACTGAACCACCGCGGCGTGTTTTGAGATTGATTACTTTTATAGCATATCGATACACGTATATACTTACTACACCCCTCTAAGACTACTGTGAACAAGCTAGCTATCCGAGAATGATCTCACGCCTGCCGTCTTGCGTCACAAGTACATATGTCCACTACAAGGTTGTAACAGTTTTTTTCGGGACGCTTACACGTAACTAGAATGAAATGTTGTTAAAGAAGTGGTGCTTTTCGCAAGAATAAATGGAGTTTGTACTGTTGGTTGTCGTCTGCAGCAAACGTAAATCCGCTGTGCCTTAATAAAGCGAGAAACTATCTAGTTAATCAAATAATACCATCGTTAACCGCTTTAGAAACGTGAAGAGATTTCTACCTATAAAGCTGGAGAACTCGTAAGTTCTCGCTAGTGGCGCTAATTTTGCACCGCAGCTTTATTCAGAGAGCGCTCAGAGCACTGCGTAGAACGTTCAGAAAAATGGACTTAAAAATTGAAAGATCCATCCCAAAAAGCGGCTGCTTTGCAAATCCAGCGTCCTATGGCAACTAATTTTGGGCATCGCCGAAACCATCGCAGGAAGGTTTTGCTTCTAACTGTTAAAATAGACACCGCAGCTACACTTTTTATTCATTGTACGGTGTACAAGTATGACTGCTTACTCATTAATGAAAGAAAAAAAACAATGAACTATTTACAGCGTGCATATTCCAGCGTGGCTAACTGCTGGACATGAAAAAAAACAAACGGCTTTGCAAGGAAACGCCCGCACGTCAATGCATGCGCGATTTCACCTGCGTGCTTGCAGACGAACTCAAAGAGATGCCGTTTACAGCCTGCCGCGCCGAAACCGCTCTTGCTTGATATTTATTTATTTCAGGTGATCCGGATGCCAAAGGCTTACGGCGGTACTGCTGAGAAGGCAAAAATTAACGGAATCGGGAACCCACTCCAGAAGCGAAAGCTTGGGAGAAACTGGAAGGAGATCGACAGAGAGGCGAAGATGAAAGAGCCGGCATGAACGATGCTGTTCCCTCTCTTCTTTCTATCGCTCTCCGGCACTCCTGGTTGCTGCGTCTGCAACCCCTCGGTCCCCCTGTTTTCGCGCGGCGTCTTCAGCGAAACCCCGACGCGTAAGCCTCCGAAAGCAATCTTCGTCGGAGTCTTCTGGAGAGGCCTTTCGAGAAGACTCGCCGCCACGTGGCTCGGTCAGAGCGCATCTCGAAAGGCTGAAGAGCGGAACCGCACGTCTCCATATACTCGGCCTTTTTCATTTTTCGCCTTCCTTCTTGCCCCTTCGCTCTCTCTCGTTTCTTTCTTGCCCGAGGTTCCCCAGGCGGACGACCGCGATTGAGGTCATTGCTTCTGCGAATACTCGTGGTTGGTAAATCTGGATGTTCCGAAGAATCGGGAGCGGCCATTCTTATCTAAATGCGTCCCATCCAGATCTTCGCCACACCGCCTGGCACGCGCGAGCGGCGCAAGCAATGCCGAACAAGGAGAGTGGCGGTTTCCACCCACGCAATGGATTATTCGAGGTTGCCAGACGCTGATAGATACACAAAAAGAGAGACGCCAGTCTATATACACTTGGCACCAGTGCGGGCTCAGACACGAATGTCGGCCCTATCCTTCTCATTTCACACCAAGAATAGTGCACTTGAGAAGAAAACGCCATTGGCTTGTGAGCAAGTTTTCACCAGCTCGCAAAAGTGGAGACACTACCATCCAAAGCGTCTTTAAAAATGCAAGACGTTCTTTTCGTTTTTAAAGACTGCGCTGGCGAAGCGGCCACATTCGACCAGTATTTTCTGTGTTTTTCTTGTTTAATATTTAATGCCACTTCAAGCCATGCCACGCGAAAACGCAGTTGCCGCTGTCATTCAAACTGTCGAATAGGCCCTGCCAAATGCAATTCAGATAACGCACGCATGCGGTTGGTGAGATGTGAAATGCTTGTGAAGGCTCGCTGTAGATCATATGGAGCCCGACTTATATGCGCAAAAGGACGTAAGGAAGGGATGAAATGAAAATGATTTCGAGTTTGCGTCTTTTAATATTTTTTATCCATTTTCCTTTTGTTCTCCGTTGCTGCTTTTCTTTTTGGAATGGTAAAATTACGTTTCACTAATTGCGTGAGCGGATGTATCTGCACTGCCCTGCGCTTAGCTCTTCTAGCGAAAGCTGCGACTCCGTTGCTTGCACAGCCAGGAATCTTGACAAGCGCATTTTTTTTAAACAGGATATCGTTCATGAATTTTTTTCGCATACCGTTAGTATGCACCATAACAATCAAAATATCCGCAGATCCTTCCTCGGGACTCTTGTGGTTTTCTGCTGTTTATTGTCCAAAACGCACCCCATTGCTTTTCTATAGCATGCTATAGTTTGTGCGGAGCTCGCACCGAGTACGTAAGACTGCAGTCTTACGTACACGGTGCGAGCTCCGCACAAACTTTCAGAGCAATATTTTGCTACGCATCAGAAGATTAGACCATTCCCATCAGTATGTTCGTAACAGTACCTTACAATGTGCCACAGTTTCCTCAGCATTAAAACTGATGCTCAAGAAAGCTGGATTTGTTTACCTGCGTATGATGCTTATATTGTTTTGTGCTTGATTGTGCACGGCCTTTACTGAAAGCACGCGTTCATATTTTGAATGCATGTTTTGAATGTGAGTACATGTCCTCACGCCATCCTTCAAATTATTGTTGTCCATCCTTCTTGTTCTTCAAGTTGTAAGAGACACGTCTCACTGCTTACCTCAATCGGTCTTTGATCAAAACACAGTCGTGGAGCATATATGGACCATGAGCGCTGAAGCATGAAAGCGACGTACAGTAACGATGCTAGGGCAGTTTTAAGAGCGCTTTTGCCCCTTTTCGCCAAACAATATCGTGGAACAAACAATGTACGCAAATATGTGATTTACTTTGCTAACTCTGATTCCACAGGGAAAGGCTACAAACTTGAGCTCGTCGAGTTTACAAAACACTTTTACAGATACGCTGTGCGCACTGTTTTTACTAAGTAGGCTGCGCCTTCCTTGCGAGGTCACAGCGTGTTTATTTCTTGACATCGTCGATGGATGCAGAGTTGTTGGTGATTGATAGTTGTTGGCTGCCCTGTCACTCCTGCTCCGTGGAGTTGACTCGGCTGTTGTATCTCGGTGTCTGGCCTGCTGCAGAGTTTCGATTATTCGGTATCGGTCAACCTTTGTGAGCGCGTTTTAAGAATAAGCGTTATAAGCGTTAATGTTTTCTGAGCGATAGTAATATACGCGGAACGTGCAGAGAGGGCTCCTGAAGCCGCTCCTCCCATGGCCCCAAACACCTTTCCTCGTAAAAGGAATGCTGGTCTCAGAGATGACGTCTAACACTACCGCAAGCGTATGAATACAGGTTTTTATGGCACTCATACTGACCGTCTTCGTTTGATAGCCAGCAGCGACATTCTTGTGGGAAGAGATGCATCCCCTTAACGGTCCCTACTGGAGACGTCAAGATCCACCGTCTGGTCTCTCGGTGAAGGGAAAAGTCACGCATGAGCCGAGCGAAGAGGGCAGGGAGAGATCAGCGACCTGTCCGCAAAGCCGGTTGCGTCCCGCTGCGTTAATTCAGCTGCGGTCGCTTAGGACCGCAAGAAACCGCCGGAGACGCTGCCTAATACCAGGCGCAGGTTGAATCGTTGGAGGTGCTTGCATCAGCTGCAGCATAGACCGACCGTCGAGACGTTGTGGCGAAAGTCTTGTGCTGCGAGAGAGATAATAGAAGGGCGCAGAGGGCTTACGCATAAAATATTATTGTGAAAGAGGCTCAGTCGCTTGTTTGTATGCGCCTCGTTGGGGACAATGTCAGACGTCGATGGTCTGTGACAGACTTCCACAGGGTAGCAGCGTAATGCCTCGGCTCTAACTTTTCACCTAAATACCGCAGTGTACAGTAATGCTCGGTTTAGTACATCGTTTAAAAAAAGTAGGATAGAGAGTAAGTCGGTGTTACCACACGTCTGAAGATTTGTCTGGATAACAGTGAACTTTTCAAAAATATAAGGAGAGTGTTTCAATACCTCTGAATTTTTAAGTCGCGAGCAAGGGGGGGATCTTTGTCGAGGCCTATACTGCATCAAGACAATTAAGGAAGTCACCTCAAGAGCTGTCTAGCAGAACTCTTACGTATAGGCGTGGACTAATTAACCTGAACTGATGCAGCGCTGAACTACCGGCGACTACTCGCAGCCATGAGATTAACACAGCACGAGAGTGCTCTGCCTGAGTATACTTTCAAATGAAATGGGTCCCGTGGCGGTAATGTTTGCGAAAGCACATTTGTGAAACCGCACGAGACAGTAGCAAAACCTAATTATTATTATTATTATTATTATTATTATTATTATTATTATTATTATTATTATTATTATTATTATTATTATTATTATTATTATTTTGAGAAAGTTGAAGGCGCTCGAATGCAGATTGTGAACGATCCGAGGCTCAATAAAGGGGGCCCATCTGATCATCCAACACAGGTTATGCTGATATACTACCTAATAACGCTTTTCTGCTCTCTCGATGTGGTGTTCATCTCATTTCTGGTGGCTTCAGAGCGCCAGCCATTCTTTGTCGTGGCCGCTCTGCCATTTAAGTTCGTGTCTGCGATTGTGCAAGCTGAGGCGTTGGTGTCGCTGAAGCATTATGTAAATGAATTAGTGGCTCTTTCTGCGTGTCTTTTGGCATAGCAAGGGCCTGAGAAACATTTTGCCTCTTGATAGCGGTTCCTGCTATCGATACAGAATGGGTGCTTCCGAAAGTGCCGCCTTGCATATGTTTCTGCACCTTCTTTAAAATCATGTTGAAATCCGCCGTGAACAACCCTTTGAGGCCGGCTAGTTAACCCATTCGCAGGATCGCGAGCACATCGCCTGATTACCTCAGCCGACCTGCACGTTTCTTTGCTGCGCATAACGCTCGCACACAGATAAAGTTAGTCCCACGTGCTGTTTTACGTTGCTTTGACCACCTAATTTATGCGGTCATAGAGCAGGCACACGTGGACGTCAGCGCCTGTGACGTCAGAGTTTGCCGTCACGACCATGGCGTGTGAAGGGTTGCCATGAACGATTGCTGCAAGACGCGGCCTTGGTGGTGGAAGTCGGGAGAAAGTAAAGAAACCTCGAAAGGGGGTGGGGGCTTTAAAACATCAATGTTTGCTAGTTTTTAAAGGCAATATAGACAAATGGGGACGAGAAAATTGCGCTCCCTGACCAGGTCTGAAATGAAAACCTTTCGAAATCCTGATGAATGCTTTACTGATATCAGACAGCCGCGGGCGTCGTTGCTACTTTTACATGCGAATGTGGCGTGATGTTCGGGAATGCGCCGATCGTAAACTTCAGTCTGTCCTGTTAGCGGTTTTGCGCGTCGACTGGATCAGAAACGATTTCATATTTACTTCAACGATGTACGTCCTGAACGTTTGTCTCGAAGGATTTCAATTCGACATATTTTCGCAAGCGAGGGCTGGTTACTATATAGAGACAGGCTGTTAGTTCTCAAATAGGAACCTAAGATGGTCTCGGTTATTACCATTAGACTTAGTCAGTGACTGAAAGTTTCGCCTCTTTCTTGTTTTAGTTTCCTTTCCTAGCGTGTATTCCGACCAGATGGAATTCCACAGAACCGTTGTCTGTACGGTAGTAGTGGTAGTCGTACACTTCGCCTGTTATGGGCGGCCGTTCAGGAGCGTTTCTGCTCCTGCCTGTCTCAGAAGCAAGAAAAAATAAATAAAAAAGCGTTCGCTTCTAACGGCAGCTTCACTGCGGGCGAGCACAGAACCATACATACGCCCCTCTGGTTATTGCAAAAAGAACTCAAAACATAACACGCACAGACAACAACGCAAACCAGTGCCGCCCACTCCATGATTCCACTTCTTTTGCCGATAGTGCTACGGACCGCCCACTCAGGCGCCCAGTTCCCGTAGGCGCGCAGTCTCAGAAGCTTCTATATTTCTCTTGTCAGCTGGCCCCTGTGGCAGCTCAACAGTGGGAGGGCATCACGCGCCTTGCATTGCGCTATGATTTCCTGTGGGCAGTCGGTCACCAGCCTGACCAAAGTTGTCCCCTTTTCCTGTCTCGGGAGTTAAGGGGTTTGAGCCAAAGCGCCTTATATTTAGTGCGAGGTGGAAACCGTTCTACTGCCGGTCCAACGGCTTAAATGGCGCCTCACTTTCTGGCCGCGTCGAGGGTCTGCCGTGTTGAGCGGGCTTGCGCCTATTCGCGGCCACACTTCCTGTCTTTAGCGCGATGCTGTGCGCGCAATGCCAGCCAGGATGGCCGGAAATGAAGGGCGCGGCAGCACTTGCAGAGCGGCCGTCACGTCTTCCAGGCGCTTTAGGAACCGCCCGGGCAGCCGCCACTTGCCTCGCTGCCTTAACGTCGGTCTCGCCCGACGTTATTGAGACGCGCGTTGCATCAACGCCCAGCGTGCGCGCTAACTTTCGACGGAAGTCGGCTGAGTAGACGCCGCCGCTGTTGCCTCAATCAGGAGCACGATGGAAGGCGCCGCCGACGTTCCGCCGTTGTCTCTGCTGGGTCCTGCGTTCCTTTCCGTTTGTGTCCTGTTTCCGGGCGACTTGGATGGGGTCACGTACGAGTGCGGCGTGTCTGGGCAAATATTTGTATATATATACTGTTGCAGCATTAGGCTCTGGGCGAAATTTATAGAATTTCCTGAGCGGGGCGAAACTCTGGCGTACTTTCTAGACCGCTCTAACCTCCCGAGTTTTATTCGAGAAATATTCTAAGCTTGGCTTTTTAAAGCCTGTTCGTCTGCCGCAGCGCCGTTGTACTGTGATGGCGTTGTCAAGGGTGCCACGAGGAATGATAAGCCTGCATTCAGGAGCCAAGCATGATGCTATTTATGAAACTCAACGATGAATTCAATGTGTAATGTCGCATTCTTATTGAATGAGCACAGGACGATGCTATGAGGATAGTCTACTACAGTTTATTCACATAAGGTCTCGGAATGTTTAGATTTTAGGTCCACGTCTAAGATACATTGCGCATATATAGCGGTGCAAACTTCGGCATCATCTTGGTTACCCGGAACACAGCCACTCTCATCTGAATGAACTCAGTCAGCTTGTACGTTGTCAAAGTCTACCTCCGCGTGCTCTGGCTCACTGCACACATGGTCAGGTCCAGCCTCTGCGCGATCTTGTCCGACACATGTATGGTGTCACTCAACCTCTTCGTGCTCTCGTTCAGCAAACACAAGCTAGCGTAGTAACTCATGGCGTTGTTTTCAGCCTGTATATGATCACATACGGTATGACTGTACGTTATCCCGACTGTCCATTATCATGTAGAGTTCACGTGCAGTTAGGGAGCTCTTGCTAAAATGTACTGTCGGGTACATAGGGAACTGAACCCCCACCCCCACCCCCTTTAAGTTCTGAACGTGCCGCGCTGCATGCGGGCGATACCCGGCGATGCAGTCCTAGTGTCGAGACCTGCGCACCTGGCACCAGGAGTGCATTGTCAGGTGGCGCCCGCATGAAATGGGGCGCGGGGAACATCAAAAAGAGGGTAAGCCACTTTTATCTACATTAGTACGTGGTCACGTACTTATGATGATGGTCTTCAAAAAATCATAGCGATTCATATACAGATCAGGCTGTCATAAAAATCTGGATAGTTTCACGTGCATCTTTTTCATCACGGATGCATCACGGTACTGGCCACACACTCTTCCTTTTAGCTCTGGCTTTCTCATTTCCGCTTTGTATCCTCCATCATTTTCCCTCAGTGCAAGGTAGGAAATCGGTATGAATCAAGGAACAACGTTTATTGAAAAGAAGTCGCTGGCGCTTGGGTGGAGCCACTATTCCAGGGTCCCTACGGACACTGCAGCACTCGCCGGGTCCACTAGGCGTCACAGGTATTCTATAGGTTTGAACTGTACGAAGCCTTCTCCAACTGTTCCTGTGATGTGATGGGCTTTTTATGCTAGTGACTGCCGTGTTGTGTTGGCAGCCTCACGAGGTGTGACATAGCGTGGCCACCTTCTCCCGGGGAATTCCCACCCTTTCCGTGTTTCCTCAATCCTTCTCAGCGGCAACCTACACTGTGACGTGCCATTAAGACAGTGGTTCAGGTTTACGTGTTATTATGTGTATGTAGCACACACGACTGAACCTTTACATCTGTGTGACGCAGCACGTATGTAGTGCTTAAAGCTTACTCGTCCCCAAACATATTGTGTGTTGCATGCAGGAGTCATAAGCTACACACAGAGACCTGGACAGGCTGCTGGCGAAGGAGAACGTTATTTATGCTGACCGAAGAGGGGCTGTACTAGGTAACATTTTTGTTGTCAAATAAGACGTGATGACGTGGAAGGCTCAGGTGAGTCACCTGATCATGCCAGTCGTTCTCACTGGACATCGGGTGACTGTGGGTCTTTCCGATTACAACGTACTACAACAGTGACGCCTTTTAATCACACAGGAGAGGTCTGCATACGCAGCTTCCACTGTATGAAGGGACTCGCGTTTGCGGGACGGCGAGGTATTATTTTATATTATATAGAAGTGCTGGTATGTGCGATAAAAATTAGTGTTTCTGATTGGAAAACACATAGCTGCGCCGCTCAGGTCAGGACTAGCAGTGAACGAGCCTCTCCGGAACGGCGCAGCTGGCTGTTTTCTCCTTCAGATGAGGTTCGTTCGCTGATAGTGCCCGCCATACTTGCTTTTGAATTTGAATTTATTTCCACGTGTCGTACATGAGGAGATGGGAGAAAGAGCAGTTTTTATATAGCTTGGCTCGCTGCTACCCCCCTTTAGAAGAGCAAAGGAACAGCACATATATGTTATAGAGCAAATGCGGTTAGCATGAAGGTAAAACGATAAACGCCTTTTGCATTGCAATAATATAAACAAACACCAGTCATTCAGATGCACATTCAGTACCATATACATGCAGTGCATCATCAATAGAGCACGAAAAAATGAACCATATGTGCATTCCCCTTGTTTAGGCATGTCAGTATTTTTACAAGTGTGGAGAGAAAGCGTTCTGAGAGATGAAAGATGAACACCGGGTTTTAAGGGGACCACTGAGAACGAGGAGACAGTATGCTCATCAAGTCTGCTTGGAGGTCGGATGACAAAGCACCTTCAAAAGGACAGAGATGTTAGCTCAACAAGCTCATAAAAAAAATCAACCAAAATCGGGCGACAGAAAAAGGAAAAAAAAAGGAAATTGGAAAGAAATGACAGCGCAGAAAGCGCGGTGACAAATCCTCCCGGGATTAACATGTCTCAGTTCGCCGCCTCCAACTTAACGGCGCCGGTGGCCGGATGCGGCGCCCAGTGCATTATCTCGCGTCGGAGCCGGCGTCAGGGCCTACATACTTTATCACGCAGTCAGAATCGGTATATGGGAAGAAGCGCGCCGCGGAAATGGCGATCCGGGGGAGCGGCCATATATGGAGCTGCAGCTCTTTTACGGCTCCCCCGTGCGCCCGCAGCACAGCAGCGCACCGCTGTGTCGGTTTGCCGTTGCCTCAGTCACCGCCGCGAAATGGGCGGCCGGAGAGACCCGCCAGGTTGCGCGCAGTTTATTCCGGAGCTCGCGCGTGGGCGGACGCGGACACCGGTTTAAAAGGTCGTCCCGAAGTCCCTGGGCGTGAAAAGGTTCAGACGATATAGAGGGGCGATAGCTTGAGGCACCAGAGACCCGCTGAGGTACGAGATGCTGAGGTCGAGCCTCATGCACAGGTGCCACCGATGCCTCCGCATACCCTCGTGTTACGGCCGACCTTTCAAGGAGCGACGGTGGGCTTTTAAAGCGAAAAGATTCACTACGCTAGGTGACCCAGTCGTCGCGTAAGCCCGAGAGTGACCTTGAGCGACCTTCAGCCCAACCACGTTAGCCGTGTATGACCATATGTGGTACAGTTATGATTCCAAACCCTTGACCCCTCACCTCGACCCATGACCTTTAGTTGACCTCTCACCTTTGACAGTGGGTGACCTTCGGGTTGACCTTTGACCTTAAGAACATTCGATGTGGCGATGTGAAGCCACATGATGGCATCCAGTGGGGGTGTCGTAATGCCATGTGATACCACGTCATAGCCACGTGGTCGTGTGGGAACATATAGAACGGCTGTCGCGAACGTGTAGCCGAGCTGCCATGGACGAGCCTCAGTATCTTAGCAAGAGCGCTAGGTTTTCGCCGAGTTCCATGGTTAGCCAAGTTAAAGTCACTGAGAATGTTTGCTTGACGCGTATGACGGTTATTCGGCCCGTCGTCCTGTTTATTCAGTCACCCAATGTGTGCGGCGGCATTCAAAGCAGAAATGAAGGGGGGAGGAACTGTCGGGCCATTTTCTCATTGGGTTCTTGAGAAATTTAGGGTCTCGCGTTTGGGCGAAAAGTGTTGTAGCTCAGTGCCGGTTGTTCAATGAGGGATGACGGAGCGCCCACTTTTAGCTCTGTCGTTTCTATAGCCTGCATAGCTGGTAGCGAGGGAAATCGTTAACTACCTCGACTATCGAGTGAGGTAGTTAGCATGGAGAGATATAAAAAATGGCAAGAAAAGGTCAGCTGAGAACAGCAAAATGCCGGCTAATTCACTTTTAACAGCCGCCATTTATTTGCCTGCTCTCTCACTTTTTGTTAGAGCGATCATTCCGGTTTGTACTGGGGAAATGTTAGAGATGGTGGCTGCCATCGTAACACGACAGTCCCCAGTATACAAAGCCCATCACGCGTCAAGCAAAAACCCACCGTCGCTCCATGGAAGGCCAGCCGTAATACGAGAATATGCGGAGGCACCGGTGATACGTTCTACGGCGGCTGTGAGGCTCCGGGACCAATCTCGTACCCCAGCGGATCTCCGGTGCCTCCTGCTACCGCCCCACCATATCATCCGAACCTCTTCACGTCCGGAACGCTTCGTGGGAGTTTGGGACGACCTTTAAAACCGGTGCCAGCGTCCACCCACGCGTAAACTCCGGAGGAACAGATGTATTTCGAGGCGACGTTTCGGACAGAACTCGTCCTTTTTTCAAGACATTTTTTTTTTCAAGGACACGCTCTGTCCGAAACGTTGACTCGGAATGCGTCTGTACCTAAATGAAGCGTTTCTAAACCTCGTGTACATAATTCACGCCATTGCAGCTCCTCACGGACGCTTAAAAGCCTAGCCTCATTATCACCTAACAACTCCATTCAACAGCCTCCCTCACCCACCGCCGATGCTTATATACGAGGTGATTGTTTAACGCAGCAGATACAGACGGAGGTTGTATAATTTTGATATACAAGAAGAAAACAGGATTACAGCGATGATACCGCGCGAACTGACGCCATTTTGTAAACGTCCAAACCGGTAAAGCCAACTCAACGAGCTTACAAAAGCGTATTTTTGACGCTCAATATTTTGAACCAAATGCTGAATTAGGAAATTAAGTGCTGGGCTCGCTTTCCAAGTGGATAGCCTTCAGTTTCGCTATATAACCTTGTTCGCTAATATCAAAAATGAAAAAATATAAAGTTGATTAATTTCTACCATCACTGAACTGAACAGCAATTTGATGCAGTTACACGCCCCATTTCGCAAAACTGAGTTCATATTCTGTACCACGAACCACGCTAGATGCGTTAGATTCATGAATTATGGAAAAATATTTTTAATGCGTAAGTACTAACCCGATGGCTATCTACCCCGAGCCAAATAATCCTTTGTCTGCTCGCGTTGTCTATTCACCTAGCGTAAGCTTTTACGTTGCAAAAATACGTCCTTTCACACTGATTGGAATGTAGTAAACATCCTTCATAGTTTTTTGCTTTTATCAGTAACTTTAAACATTAATTCCATACTTTATTTCGTTGAGCTGCGATTCCTGCTCCGATTTTGTGCTTTGAGATACGCCGCAACTGAACACCACACAAAGAGAGCCAAGACGATCCAGTAGAAGCACAGCTGGCTTCATCACTTAGCCGCTGTTTTTCTGATGTGGCTTCGCGTGTTTGCTCTCATTCGATTAGTCAGAGCTGTAAACTGGGACTTAAAATAGCCAGGACAATGATCGCTGGCGGGATCTGAAATCAAATGGCAGTGCGAAATATCCTGAATCGGTCGATGTGGCGGGTCCGCTGACCGCCATCTTTTCGGTTGACGAATTCAATTGCGGACCTGGACCGCAGTCGACTGAAATGTCGTTAATATCCCAACAGCAGTTGGCGCTGCCATGCAACACGGCTAACTGCCGTTCAGTTCAACGGACGGTGGACTGAACCGCCGCTGAGAACGCTCGTGTAGCAGCGGTATAAGTATATTGACGCTATAGATCGAAAGTGACAACCACACTCCGATGCACAGTTTTTCCAAGTTTTATTATTAACCGTGGCAACAGCCATAATGGTCTACCTCTCTTTACAACATGCCGCTCTCATGCGGACCAAATCCACGGCGCACTAATCTTTCAAAAATCGATATTTCTAAGGTCACTCGATTCTGAGCGGCGCCACGGTGGCCGCTGTTTCCATGAATCTTAAACTACAGCAGACGCTATTCCTTCGCAATTTTAACCAACCCAATTGGTGATTGATTGGTGACGTCATTAGTATATCGAATTGGTGACTGATTGGTGACGTCACTTATAAATCCAAGATGTAGGCCAATAATGGTGATTAATCGATGACATCATTAATTAATACAAGATGGCGGCAGCTAACGCTCGTCACCTGAACATCTTCCAGACGGTGGCGGCATCTTTTTGAAAATCACGGTGCGAAAAGTTAAAAACAAGGATATAAAGGGATTTGAGCAGCTGTTAAAGCAGCTCAGTCTGATTTTGTTTCATTCCTGCTGTTCAAAATTTTGTTTAAAACAAAGTACTGGCCAAACCTCTGCAAGCACCTATAATGGTATAACATAACGGCTCCGCTGGGGTTTAGTATAGTGTCCTCTGCGTGCTTCAACCCTCGCGAGGCTCATGCAAATGGGCTGCCTATGAGCGAAATGGGATCCACGCCGTGTGTCTCGCTGACCTACTGTTCCGCTGATACCCGAAATGGGCCTGTAATAGATGAGGAACACTGGAAGCATTAGGGGCTCGGTGTTTTTCTAGCAGTAGCGACGTGCGCTATAGTCTCTCAACGCGTGTTTGCGCTGTCTCGTGCCGTCGGAGGGCAGTCGATACGAAGCTCCTTTTCATTCCGGGCACAATGGTCACAGGCATAGGGGCAGGAAAGCGGCAGGATGATATGGACTTCGATCTGCGCCCGACCTCTGAGCGCTAACCAGTTAGTCGTCCTGGCTGAATAATACGAGAAAGGACGTGCTCTTTGACGTCATAGCGCGACGCGGGAGAGACGGAAAGAGGAATAGCAATGAAAAAGAGTCTCCCGCCGCTCCGCAACACGGCGCTGTCCGCCTTAGACATCACACAGGCGACCTTTAAGCCGCATAAGCACAACTATTCATGAGGTTCTGCGGCCGCGACCGTATCGTTCACGCCGACTCCGTCTAGCTTGGCTTCGAGTCATCTTTGATGACCGGGGCATGAAGAAAGTGCACGCCAGTGCTCTTGGAGAGAGAGAGAGAAAGGAACAAAACTTGGAAGGAGCGATAAGAAGTAGACGAAGAGTGAAAAGAAAGGAAACATCCTCAACCCGGGCTGCGTCAATTAAGCACGGCCGTAATGGACTTTCAAGGCCGCCGCATATTTCGCTCGCCTGCCTCCGAGCATAACAATGACCAAGACAATAATGAGGTGAAGAGCGAGAAGAAAAAAGAAAAAGAAAACTGAGACTGGGCGAGACAGGACACGCCGGTGGCCGGTCGACAGTCCAGGGTCGCGCGCCGTCTTCTTAAGACCTCAATTAAAGCGATGATGCAAATGACTAGCGACACAAAGGACTTCCATTAAAACAAGTGGCCACCGAGAAGAAAAGGAAGGCAGGGACGAAACATAACGGCACAGATAGAGCGACCAACGAAGGAAGAGCAGAGGCGGTGCGGAGGAGGGTTGTCTTTGTATTACTTTTTGTACTTAGGAGCGGGGAGTGTACATGCGTGACCCGGCTGTAGCCTGACATTTTCACGAAGTCCGAAAGAAAGGGACACGATACGAAAGCGAAACGGACGTCAAGTCTTCTTCCCATTCGTCTGCTTCTCTTCCCTACGGAGTCACACGTCTTCCTGCGCGTAGTTGCGTACAGCAGAACCCGTTAACGTCAGGAGATTTTGTAAAACGAACGTAGTACCAAGCATGAAGCTTTGTACCATTGAGATGGCCTCATCTGTCGCACGTTTCCTTCCTTCAGTTTGCGAACAGTTTCACACCGCTTAACGATCTGGCATGCAAATTTTCCCGGGTCTAAGGATTACCGCTTTCTTTCCCCTTACCGACGCAATGAAGGCGATCGCGGGACTATCTGCTCAGCAGAAACAGCCGTACTTTCTCACGCTCGAAACACGAGGCGGCAGTGCGCGCAACTAATGAGACGACAAGCGAGTCGCGTACCGGTTTCTCTGGCTTGCCTGACTTTTTTTCCCTGTAGTTTGTTTTTCTCCCCTAGTATCTTCGTTAGTCGTTCCATCTTCAGTTTCTTTTATTTTTCTAGAGTCGATGTTTACGTTTTTGTAGTTGGTTGTGGAGACGCAACGAAGGGAAAAGGAGAGAGGAAGAAATAAGGAGATCGGCGGAGAAGAAAAGAAACAGGATCTCCGGAATGCAAATGCGGCCCCGCGCGCGAAAAGCTCCCGAGGCGATCTCGAAATAGCTTACTTAAACTGCGCCTCGGCTTTATTTTCCCTTCGCCGGTGGCCGCCGCCATTTCGCGCGGATCTCGAAGTTGAGGCGCTCGTGTTCTTTTTCTATGCTTTCTCCACACCACGCTCCACCACTGGGGGTGCCGGGGGGTGGGAGGAGGGAGGGGGTTAGTGAGGCATTCCAAAACAAGCCCAACTGGGTGGGAGGGCGCAGCTTCTCTGAGGTCTCGAGCCGCGTTTTAGACGCTTTCGATCCTAACACCGCCGCTTTCTCTCCCCCACAGCTGACTCCTCCCTCCCCCGGCCTTCTTACCTTCTCCACAGTTCCTCACTGTTGCCTTCACATTCTCTACGTTCGGCCATTTGCGGTACCGGCGAAAACAGTCCCTTCGATACAGGGCTCTTTGAAGAGCCTCGCTTAGCTTCTTAGCGCTATACAAAAGCGGCAGCGGTTCGGCCACCGAAACGTTTGTTGACTTTCGGGAGGGTCTAGAATAGGAAACGTTCCTGTGCAGCGGCCAAAAAAGTCCTAACGAGTGCGTGCGTTGAGACATTTGGCAAATGTAAACGAAGGTTTTTGCGAGGTTCGTTCGCGACCGAATTAGCGGCCGTGATGAGCTGATCCCCCGACCCCGTTGTTTCTCCTGGGTTGAGAATCTCTAAGTTACTTTCCAGGCAAACACTAAAAAAAAAAGAACGAACGAGAAAGAATGTACAGCCTTAAGAGCTTATAAGGAAAAAAACCCTCTATTGCATCGTCGTTTTCGGTATCGAGAGTGTTTTCGTTATTAAAACAACCGTACTTTTCTCGCCAGCGATGCCCTTAGTGACACAATTGGGCTGTAAGGGTATTTCTCGGCTTTCTGAACAGCTGTTTATCATGCCTGCATTTGATACTGCGAGGTCTGATAGGGACTTTCTACTGAATGGAGTGTGTTGCTTAGTGCAAGCAATTGTGTTCACCGTGTTTGTCGCCACTATTTCAAAACAAATTTAGTATTGTCTGATCTGCTATATATGCCAACTGCACAGCGTCAGTAACTCGAATGGGAGCTATAGGGTAACTGCAAATGAATGCTGAAATGGGCGAGTTACAGTGGCTTCATGGTTAGAATTCACCGCGAAAAATTTTTAAGTATGAAGGCACTCACACTATAGCCTCGTGCAGCCATCCTTTTGCAGTTCATTTCTTCTGCACAAAGCTCGTGTGTGCTTATTAATGCGATAAGATTATAAATGCTCACCAGGAAAAAAAAATGTGTCGTTGGTCACAGCCCATTGGCTGGAGGGAAGGGACATCATCAGAGTGGTTAATTTCCATTGGCTATATGGAAGGGACGTCACTTCCGGCAACGGCATCAACAGCTTCATGCGATACCGCTTTGCCAACACTTAAGGTAATTAGGTGCCCCTGTGAAGTTTCCTTTCTTCTCGTCCTTGTGTGTTTGCGCTGCATTCAAACCATGGAGCTTGTTGGTGCCGCCTGGGTACACCCGGAGAGCCCTGTTGTTCAACGCCCGATTTGTGGAATGCTAGCCTACGAAATCACCGCATGCAGATTTGCTTGCCTTGTACCTGCATGCACTTGAGTTTATATGACACATGCTGTCATTGTACTGCCTTTCGAAACATACCGCAGGAGGTTTGTCTGATTAAAACTTTGCTTTTGTGTTTTCAAATATCGCCACCGACTAGAAATGCAGTAAAAATTTGCCATGTACATTCTGTGGACACGAGAAATGCTCCTGCTGCAAAAATGTTTGACAGGTGACGGAATAAATATGTCTGCTTAATTATTGTTAGAAGGGCAGCTACTGTAAGAATTGCGAATGTTGTGAACACCGTTCTCTTGTTATTTTTGCAACTGCTTCCTTTCTTTTAGGACGGTATGACTTGAAAGAATTGTCAGAACATTTCGAAGCAATGAACTAGAGTTGGATTCTTTTTAAAGGGTACCAATCAGTTAAGGCACATTTGAATCGAACGGGTGTAATTGCGACGAAACCGGCCACTTATTCTTACTCAGCCATACATCTTTTCTAGAAGTTTAAGACAATTACTACCCTTTCCGAGTGTAATGGCGTAAGTTCATCATCATCATCATCGTCATCATCATCATCATCATCCTAACTGCGTCCACTGTAAAGCACGGGCCTCTTCCATATTCCTCCGTTTAACCCGGAGCTTCTCAATGGCGGCGTAAGTTATCGACGTATTAAAGTACTATAGAGGGTAGGAAATTTGTGTCAGTGACGTCAACAACTGCATTACGATTTATAAACGGCAAAAGAGAGCTCCAACCGGAATGCAGTCACCGTTAAAAAAAAAAAGGTCTCTATTCGAAGCCTCCTTTCAAGAGCATGACTCTGTTCGCTTATACGCCAGCAGTCGACGTAAATGACCTCGCTGTAGGTAGAAAAACGCCCCTGGCGCTTTTTGGCCACCCATCGATTGGAACTTGAATGCTGAGGTAACATTCCTTTGGAGAGGGTACAGTTGGCTGCAGAGGCTAGTTCCGAGACAGGTTCAGCGCATTACTGCGAGCAGCCCTTGCCCCACGTCGCCACTCGACGGGTCATGGGGAGAGCAGCGGCGCATCTGCCTTCGCAGAAACTGACGTGGTACCCGTGGCGGGAATGCCAGCATGGATTATTCTGCCGATGCGCGGATGCCGATGCGCGGTTTGTCATTGGCTATTCTTGGTCTCGACCAGTGAGGCCTTTCCGACTACGACGCTCAGATCTGGAGATCTCTCAGGCCCCGTGCGCCACCTCTCTCCAACCGCCGGAATTTCACTTCCGACGACGCCGGTTGCCTAGACGCTAACGCTGTTGAAGAGCTGCTTTGTGGTTCGGCCAGAGTCCCTCAACACTTTTACTGGTCATGAAATTCCCCCGAATGTTTGATATAGGGACAAGAGTGGCCGCTAGGGGTGCCCTCGCCATTCTGGGGGCATCGGAGTGAACCCGGCGCTGGCGCTCTGCGGCCTACGCCTGAACTGAAAAACGCGAATAAATATATCTCCGGCGCGATACTACTGTGAGAAGAGTGTGTGCCCGGGCAGATGAAGGCACCGACAAAAATAAGGCTGTTTCTCAGCGCAATGGCGGCCGGTGAGCCCCGTAACACATACTAAGCAAACTCGGACGTAACCGATTGCGCAGCAAGCCAGCGGGCCTCGCTCGCGAAATACGCGTCCCTAATACAAATACAAACAGGACAGGCGCCAGCATGGTATGTGCTGGCTAGTACTTAAGAGACAGAGATGATCACCTGCTGCCGGCCCGACGGAGCGGGGCTGCCGTGTCCGTTCGCCGTTCGACGTGCGAGGAGCCGCAGTGCGCATGCATGCACCGGCAATGGGCGCCTCTGGCTATGCCTGCTCGCGTGGAGACAGGTATATGTATGGTGGCAGTGCTCGCAATACTTGAAGGAAATTTGGGTAAAGGGTGATTAAGAGGACTTAGTATTAAATCTAGCTTTAGATAGAGAATTTCGATGGCAATAATAACAAGTTATTTATTCTATGCAATGTACAATGTTGATAAAATACTTTTTTTTCCCTAAAGCATTTAGCGCAAATTTCTGTAGCCGATCCACGGTACTTTAAAAACTCGGGCCGGCCTTAATGAGTCACGAAAGTGCAATGGTTACAACTCGCTACCACGCCTGTCCGCTATTTCCTATATATACGCTTACTTGTAAACATTTATTTTCCCTTTTATTCAATTTATTTTCTTCGCAACTACAATCAGTATAAATGAAGCAGTGATGCAAATTGCGGAATAATCAATTAAAACCGAGTGCTGTTTCATATAAATTTCTTGTTATTTTGCTGCCAGTGCCTTCGTGCCACATCTGACTTTAAGGTTGCTCATACAGTGTTTTGTAGTTTTCATTCTGCTTTTATTGAAACTGTTACTGATAATTTATCAATAAAAACAAGTAATTCTTCTTCATGACCGAGACCATCATTAATAAAGTAAACTAAGTCAGAACCGTTTCAAACGTGAACTATGAAGAAAGTGGGGACAATAGTTTTATTCGTGAGAACAGGACCACAATATTTAAAGCAAAAAATACGTGTGGCACAGTAAAATATTTACCTAGTGAGCTCAAAGCTGACCATTTAGATGCGCATTTGTCACAAGTGACCACTTTAGCGTTACAAAGGTGAACAATACACTCCAACAAGAGTTTTGCAAGGACTGTGCCTGGAGCAGCACCAGACGCACAGAACGCCCCTGTGGACTGCGCCCAACCGCCCAGGAATGACCGAAACATAAACACCAAAACGTGATCACCATCCTTGAAGTGATCAGATTCCCTGATGTATTCACCGAAATCAACTTTACCCAGAATCCTCATGTCACTTTCTCGTAGGTGAACACTCTTCCTCACGCTCATTTCATCAAATATCAAAACTCCTGAGAGAGAAGAAAATATACAGAGTGAAGTGACAAGAAGTACAAATTAGTCACCACTTTAAACCTTGAATAATAAAAGCATACCCCGACGTTTCCTTTCAGACAGACCTTGGAGCTTTTTCCTCAAATTTGAAACAACTTCTTGTCAAATCCAAATTCTGCTTTTAGATTCTTCAAATAAGCGTACGACGTGCGAGGATGTGGCAGGGGAAGAAACCTTTTCATAAACAACTGTGTACACCGATGTCGATTTTATCTTCAGCAGCATGCAGTCATAAAGCCATTCCTTCTTGTACCTGTTGTCAAATATTTTTTTTTTTCGTAGCGAAGGAGGAAAAATGTGCGAATCTCAATAAATAACACGCTGAGCCATGTGCCTATCTATTTCAAACTTACCGCACTGCATTTGGTGACTTCACGTTCACTTTCATTACACACTGATAAAAAATTAACTTTTCACGCTATGACAGCTTGCGCAAATTTTGTTCAGTTTTTAGATGTTTCGTCTTTTGAGCTGTCATCCTGGCAAGCTTCAGTTGGCAGCGCTGAAGCCGTTGCTCCAAGCAACGGATATGTGCCTTCAATTTTTTAAGCTGCGAGAAGCTGCATATACAGCTGCTCCCGTTTGACATGCAGCGTCTACACGTACGCTTGCGTTCACCTCAGTGCCTGCGTAGAAGAAATTTCACTCATAATGTTCCCGTGTGCCGGACATGCAATGAGCATGCAAGCAACAAGGCACACGCATGTCTACTCTCATTGACTGCGCCAGTCTCCGTTGCATCTGCGCCCGTCGAACTCGAGCACATCGTCGGTGCAGCGCCGGAGCTCTCCAGGTCAGCTGACAGTTCCCGGCGACGCTTGGTGACCTTAGGCTGTCGAGGCGAGTGAGTTGTGCCCTTTTTCGGATTTGACAAATACGCAGGGAGGCCTTCGAAAATCCTCGGCACGGCATCCGGCGAAAGTTTTGGCACATCGCGCTGCGACGTCACAACCACGCCATCAACTACCCATTGACCTGCACGCACAATGTCACTGGCATCGAAGTGCTTTTCACAGACACGCACACGCGGGGAGTCAAAGCTTAAGCCAGAAGTTTCTTGGCGTGGTATGGCGCGCTTCCATTTTTCACGCCGGTCGCTGTCACTGGGCATCGACACTTTGTCTTCATTTCCTCTGTACTCGGAGCGGCATCCAGGTACGCAATAAGTACGCGGCAACCTGACTTTCAGGCACACCTGCAGGACACATTTTATGAGACACAGCGCAGGGAGAAGCCGAAAACTGACAGCAGCTGCCGCCTTCGTTCTCGCCTCCCCGATGCCCCCCGGCGACGCGCAGCGCCGCACTGCGGCCGCCGCTGACAGCGCACAAAGCTCTCCCATAGCGTGACGGTGAAGCTTCATGACCAGTAAAAATATTGAGGGACTCTAGCTCGGCATAAATCGAGACAGATGGATTCAATGAAGCGGAAGATGAGCCTGAATGCGAGAGCACAAGAAAGAGTAAAATAAATAAAATTCAGTAATGTCAGTGTCGGTGTCGCGGTTTCGGGCAGTTCACTGATGGGTCAGATAAGAATTCTGGCCAGGAGCCACAATACTATCGCGCATGAACTGATGGAAGCCTATATCGTAAAAAAAATGGACTGCGTGCATCGCTTAGCCGCTGCACCACTGCGCCGGGAGTGCCATGAGGGCTGCCAGCGATCTATGAATATAAAGCAGAGAAGGACCAGTTCTGCATATATAGGCATTAACGCATTAACACTGCTGTGTCGTAACCTTAAGGCGGAGAATAAGTGTTCCCCTCTCCCCCAATTTTTTTTATTCTCTCTCCTCACGGCGTGGTTCTTTCTCTGCAGAGCGGCCAAGTGCCAGGCGATGACTTCTGGGTCCGAAGAATTTATCTTTTCCTGACGATACCGCGCGGCTGGAGTCTCCTTTTCGTCATCCATACGAAGCGATAGTGATACACCGAGTCGTATCACCTCAGCTTTTATACACACAGCCGCATATACGCCGTTTATCCACACGACCCCACGCAGCCGCGGTGGTGGCCGAGCTCTGACGTCATGCGCCGCGCACCTGCTGCCCTTCTCTGGTTGCCGCGCATGCGCATTCACGCGCGGCGCTGGCCGGCGCTGGCCGGCGTAGTGGCCGGCGTAGTCGGGCCGGCGCAGCTCCTCTGACGTCATGCGCCGCGCACCTGCTGCTCCTCTCTGGTTTCGCGCATGCGCACTATCGGCCACTCAGGCTCACGGTGAAATGCTCGACTCGGTGGCGTAGTGTAGCTCTCGCTGCAAAAATTCACCGAACGTTCACGTTTTTGGTAATGAGAATGTCAGAGGCGGTTGGGCTGGTGAGAAATGCTGATACCAGGCGGAGTGTTTGGTAACCTGGGGAGGGGATGGGGATGCTTAAAAAAACAGCTGCGTGAACAGACACTGGCAACAAGAAAAAAGAAGACAGTATAGTTTTGCGGTAATGAATTTGCACCAACTATAGCAAAGCTTACCGCAAATCACGGGTATCTGATGTCTGTTGCGCTTATCCCGCACACTCGCATAGCGCCAGGGGGGAGCTCTAGTGAATGCCTTTCGCTGAGAGCTTTGGAGTAGCTGGTCGTGGGGTAGTCGATAACAGGTAACCGGCCATGGGGCGTGGGTATGCTTTTGGGGTGTGGGGCGTAGGTGGGCAGGCGTACACCAAGAACGCCACTGTGTTCCACGCACGGTCACTAATGTATCGATATATAAGGCGGGCATCCGGCGTTACAGGAGCTGCAGGGAGAGGGGCGAGGCAGAAAGAAGTAAAGAGGGTGCGATCATGGAGGATACGACAACGGCGGCAGCATGATTTCGCCGAACATGGCAGAAGTAGCTGTCGCTGTAAAAAAAAAAAAAGTCCACAGTCGATCATACGTATTGGTTGTACATTTCGCTGCTACAATCTTCGTCTTCCTTTTGCGGCTTTGAATTGTATTTCCCGCCACTTTCAAGTTCAAGATTCTTGGACATCAGATTCAATTGTCAGGCAACTGTGGAATATTGTAACGTAGATATAAAAATATTGAAGCTAATTATCTATTCTCCCGATGCGTAGAAAACCCTTTCTTTTAAAGCTTGTTCATCACTCGCATCGAGTAGTTAAGACTGGTACAGGAAACCAATGAGAAACGTTATTTACGATGCAAAAAAAGCGCAAGTCTTCCGAGAAGAGATCTGCGAATATATTTATTGCTATAGTGGAATCGTAGGGTACATGAAAAAAATAGAGTTCATAAAGAATTTCGGGTTGAAAATGCGCTTGTCCAAAATTTATGGGTATGCACGTTCCACTGTTGCGCAGGCTTCTTTTGGGAGGAGGCGTTTGGCGGGTGGGAGTAGATGGATGGTGAGCAAGGCCTTCTGGAGGTTAAAGCGTTGGTGGGGGATAAGGCTTCTCGTAAGGTGACGATGGGTTGGCATAGAGGTGGGCGGGTGCTTTATGATGGTGAAGGTGGATGGGTAGTGAATGGCGGCCTTCTAGAGGGTTGAGGTAGGTGGTTGGTGGTGAATCAAGCTTCTGGCAGGTGGAGGTGGGATGTTTGCTGGCGGGAAGAAGATTCGGGACCATGGAGATGTGTGGAGGGTAAAGTTGGGCGGGTTCTGTGCGAGGCCTTCTAGAGTATGGCGGGATCACATAACCCCAGAAAGACATATTTTGGAAAAGTGAGGGTAGTAATACTGATGCATTAATAATGTGCTTAAGGCAATAATGGTGGTTGCAAAATTTATATCCAGACTACCCGACGCGGCGTAATATACCTCCCGATACCCGGTGCAATATGCTTCCCGGCCTGCTATGGCCGCCTCTGTCGTCGACCACACCTTGCAGAGGGTCTCAGCCACCCCCGTACAAACCTCTAAAACCGTAGAAGCAGAGTAGACGGCGTTCACAATGGTCTCCAGCTGCGCGGAACACTGAGTTCTCAGACAGCAAAGCGCGGCGTGTAGAAATTACGCAAATGGCCGCATATCAGCAAACGCAAGCCGTATCTTGACAATGCGAAAACGCCAACTACCTGTACCTGAAGCTGCTCTTATCTGAAACCTAGACTACGGGTATATAAACGGTAATCAGCGCAACGACATAGCCTGTGGTGTTACTAACCGGGCCATGATAGAAGATTCAGCGGCCTCGGAGCCGGTTCCACAACAGTACAATGAGATCATCACCTACCTCAAGCTAAATTGACGAATCTACCCCCAACACGCAAGACGCTGACGCGGGAAAAGCCGTAGCTTGGAGGTAGTTATAGTGGAACAAACACCCACACATCGGGCTCTTACACCACATACAACCCGCATTATACCCAAACACATGCCCGCTAAGCGAGGAACACCCGACACTGTATCAGACTACATGAGCTTGCCACAGCATGGAGACCGTGCTGTCCAGCTCAAGCCTAGAGGACCAGAGACAGCTGGTTCAGCGGGCGCAGCAAGCAGCTAAGGCCGTTTATAGGAGCCCTAAACTGGGGGCTTCTTTCGGTTCGAGGGGCGCAAAGCTATTTATTGCATAAAGTTTACCGCCACCACCACGGGCGCGGTTTAGGTGTCCACCTTAACGACGCAGTCTCTGCGACTTTAATTTCCTCGTAGTCAGTTGTACTCATGCAGGCTACGAAGTTCGCCAATGGGACCATCTTCCTGAGTGCAGCAAAATCTTCACACGTTCAAATTATAATAGAGCTCAAAATTTGACGCGGTGTCGAAGGGCAGAACAGATCGAACATGATTGTCGGTGTTAGTGGCTCTTCAGTAAGTACCACCATTTTGGCGCTGCATCGACTTTTTGGCTCATAAACGCTGAGCAAAACAAAGCATCGGATGCTTATGAATAGCCTAATTTCAACGGCAGTCTCACTGTGCTACCACTGCTGCAGAGCATGCCGGTAGCTCGAGCTATTTTTGAGGCGCCATATATGTTTCTCGATCAAATCCAGATTATTTGGAAGTATATTGCATTTTAAGGAAGCATAATTTCAATTAAAAATCACGTCTAGTGCCTTCTCTTCTTTCGGGAAAGTAGTATCATCTAACGTATATACGTTGTTCCTGTGCAAAGTGTTTACATCGGTGACACCGTGTAACATATAGTTATACGTTACGACGGTGAAGTGACTAGTTTTGCGAAGTCGAGTCGGCGCGCTGCGGCCTCAGTGCGCAGTGCGTTGTTCGATAGCCACGGCCGGAGCTTGGCAAGCGGCTGCTTGAGAGTGCACAGTACAAAACGGATGTTTTCCTATACACATCGCAACACTCGCATCGTTAGCAAAAAAAAAAAAGGTTATTCCAGGACTCCTTACATTTCCGGACCAGGAAAAGTAGGCCGTTAACTATTTTGCTTAACGTGCTTGAGGGTGAACAAGTAGCTACTAACAATTGAATCATGAATGGTGCGCCATCCGGATTTGATGCGTACAGCAGCTGATTGGGCACACCTCACGCACACTAAAAAAATTAGTTAACAGTTCGCTCAGCACACATGTACTTCTTAGAACGTCGAATTACCATGAATTCATAAAACTGAAAGGTATGTGAATTTTACGGTTGGTGGCTGCCAACATGCGTTCATTGCCTCAGGGTACGAACACTTCGTCGCCCATTAAAAAAAGGAAAGGTGAGTGAAAGAAAAAGAAATAGAAAAGAAAGTGGGTGTGGGAAGGAGAGATGGACTTCGCGCGCAAGTGCTGGCCCTTTTCCCTCTGTTGACAGCAACGCACGGTGACGACGAGAGAAAAGCGACAGCTTTTAATGCTTCTCTATCGGTACAGATTGACACAGCGCAACGGAACGAGGACGAGAAGAAACACGAAACACAGGAGGGGCGCCTGTCCTGTGTTTCGTGTTTCTTCTCGTCATCGTCCCGTGGCGCTGTGTGTCGTAGAAAGTATGCACCAACTAGCCCACACCAGAATTCTCTATCGGTGCCTTACCTTTTACTACTTCTTACCTTTTTCTATCTTCAGACGCGCTCGGCGTGTTGCGGCCGCAAATGGTTGCCCATGTATGCAAAACATCACCACGCGCGGACGCAATTTCACGTCGATTTAGCCAGCCGTGCGAGACTGCGCGGTGCAGTCGCGTGTGCATATACATATGCACAGACAGCTTCGTGGCGAGAGCAGGCTGGACGCGCTCACGCTTGCCTTAATTTCCGTCCCTCCGTTCTGTCTTTTCTGTGTCCTTTTCATTAAGGTCTTTTTCAATTTACTTCCCTTTCCTGACCGTGCTGAGCCGTGCGTACACATGCGCAGACGGGACCTGTACCGAAAGTAAACACGCAACTTTTTTATTTCTTCCAGCTCCCCCAGCGTGAGCCGAGGCCTCGCGTGCTCCGCTGTGGCAAACGTCTTTGCGTGGGTGGATATTACGTGTGAGCACTAATCACAGCGAGATTTGAGGCAGAAAGGGCACAGGGAATATCGTAAAAGAAAAGATAACGATGGAAAGATAAAAAAAGAGAAACATGTTCCAAATGCTCATGATTTCACTGCAGCGTCAATTTTTTTTTTCAGGGATCCCACCAGAACTATGCTTTTTTCTTATTCCACATCGTATGATGCACCCCTCCCACTCCATTCTCTCGTGTCATTCTGTTTTAGTGTAGAAGAGATGGTTGGCTAATTCCAATAATTAGGGTCCTTTCTGCCGCGCGCTTAGAACGAATTGTGTAATTAGTGGGCTGCACTCTGCGTAATGCCCTTGGTTTCTATGGTCGCATATATTATTGGTATATTTAATCGGCATTAACTGCGGTCACTGAACTTTCATTGTCCAGTTTGTTATTATTTTTTTTTTTATGTAGCCGTGATTCCCGGACAGCTGCTTTCTTGCCGAATGGTCGTTTATTAATGTCGCGAGGTCTGCGAAAGGCTTTGCTTTTTCAGCACTGTCTAATGATTTCTTTTTTTTTCATAAGCATTGCTTGCTGATCCTCAATAAATGATTCCTCTCTAACTCTACTAATAACCATTAAAGTGGTGAGTACAAGTCAGTTCAATCAACTGCTTTGTTGAGCTGTCATACAAACTAAAGCGGCTCATGTATACATGTGGCAGAAGCTCCGATTACGCATATTGTTTGTTGAGAAAATGGTTACTGAAATGTAGAGGCATTAAGTTCTATTACAGTCTTGCGATAGTAGCAATGAAGTCTCACACTGGTCCCAAACAGAGCTTCTTCGTCATGCAGGGTTACCGGGAAGGAGCACGACCCATAGCAACACATGTAAACACAACGGTCCGAAAATTTTTTCCGTTTCACAGTGTATTCACGGAGGCGGTCGTTCGTGAACAGTTGACGAGCGCTTTTGAATAGAGTGTGACATGGTAAGCAATATCATTTCGAAGTTGTCTTTTTTAAAACGTCACGATGTACATGTAGTACGTTGTGCAGCCGTACATACTTACAACAGGCGATCCACCATCTGTGTGCTACTCCGGATCGCAGAAGCTTCTCGTGGAGTCCCATATGCTGCTGCGAGCACTGCATTTTCTCATAAATACAGTCGTCCAAACTAGACAGCCTAGACAGCTCTGCACGAAAAGCAACTCTCAAACGGCATGATACCAGTACTCACCTATGGGGCAGAAACGTGGATGCTAACGAAGAGGGTTCAACTTCATTTAAGGACAACGCAGCGAGTCATGGAAGGAAAAATGATAGGTGTAACGTTAAAGACCGGAAGCGGGCAGAGTGGGTGAGAGAACAAACACCAGTTAATGACATCCTAGTCGAAATCAAGAGGAAGAAATGGGCTTGGGCAGGGCATGTACTGCGAAGGCAAGATAACCGATGGTCCCTAAGGGCGACACACTGAATTCCAAGGGAAGGGAAGCGTAGCAGTGGCAGTAAAATTAGGCGGGCGGATGAGATTTGGAAGTTTGCCGGGATAGAGTGGTCGCAGCTGACACAAGAAAGGGTTCATTGGAGAGACATGGGAGAGGGCCTTGTGTTGCAGTAGGCGTAGTCGGGCTTATTATTATTATTATTATTATTATTATTATTATTATTATTATTATTATTATTATTATTATTATTATAGGTGAATGAACGCGAACCACGTACCGCAGCAGACGACGGCGCAAGCCGCGGCCTCCTTCGTCTGCGAGCGAACCCTATGTTTGTAAACACAGTGTCTAAATGTGGAACAGACAACGCCGCAGAAACAAAGTGGCGGTGGCGCGTCTTCATTGTTTTCTGATGAGCAGTCCGGAAATAGTTTGTTCTTCGATACACCGCCGCCTCTATTGGCGGTGGGATTTCGTAGATGACACCAACCATGCGGGCCGCAAATGGACGGGCGTGCTTCTTCTCACCGTGCCGCTTCCTGTTTACTTGGGCCCACCAAGGACACAAGCCAGACGCCTTGAGTGCAGTGAAAACAAACAAACACACAAGACGCACACAGTGTATACCTGTGTACTGCGCGCAGAATGGCTGCAGGTTTGGCGCGGTCTGCACGCTAACCTGACCTTGTTGATGCCCGGTGTTTCACAACGAAACACCGAAACACGCAGGGTTTTCTTTTTTTTTTCGGGAGAGGTGGTATCCTTATTTAGCAGCAAAGTTTCGACTCTGGCTGCCAAGACCTGACAGCAGAAGCCATCTGAAAACCGAGCATTTATGGAGGGCCTTGAAAGAGAGCGTCGCTTCACAACACAACTTGAGAGTTTTCAAGGAAAGGAAACGCACGTATCGATCGCTTCTTTAAACGACCTGTGCTCGTCAAGTGAAAAGGAAACACACTATGTGCAAATCAGAAAGTGTGAGGAGAATTTACTTGAAACGTGCGTTGAGGGATCGTGTTTTTCGTTTTGCTTGTGTGGATTTTGGAATAAATCCGGATATTGCGTTTACTCTTTGGCTCTGTTCGGCACTTCACTGTTTCCTTCTGGGGTTCTTTGACTTCAAAGAGGCCTGCGTTGGAAGGGGTAACCGTCGCAAACAAGCGGCCCTCCTAATAATTTAGATTTACGTAACAAGTGTCGAATTTTACTAATTTGGAGGGAGCCGTGTGCACCTAGAGGCTCTGAGAGCTTCCTCATTTTCTGAAGATGGATTCGAGTTCCGATCGTTATAGAACAAACCGACAGCACATATATGAGCCGTGGCGGGTGAACTTGCCTTGTAGAAACAGCTCATGCTGCGTAAACAACACAAAAACAATGTTAAGAAGGTTGTTCAGGGCCGCACCTTCCATGGAAAACGCCGTTAATGCAAATAAGGTGACTGTAAGGAATACACTACATGACTGTGTCTCTAAAAGCGCGCTAATGTTTCTAACAACGCCATGTTTGTAAGTTGCTCTATAGAGTTAAGTGCCAAGCTCAAGTGTAGCCCGTCCCCTCTTTCGACGCCTCTACAAATTTTCTGCACTATACAGGCAGATAACACATAGTTACGGGGATCAGTCGAAGGGGTGTAGTTTTAAGCTACGAGCAATAAAGGGCAAAAGACAGCTCCCTCGCTTTATGGGATTGGTTTATATACTTGACTAGTTTTAACAAAGAACGAAAACTTTTCGCTGCACGCCGTTTTTTCTTGCCTTTTTTTTTTCAGGGCACCAAAAGTTTCTCCCGTGAACTTGGTCCCCATCGCGTGACTATGCTGCGTTTGGCCTCGAACGCTTCAGTGTTTACAGACACATGGCGAAATGCCGCGAAGATCGAAGCCAACTTTGGTCATAAGCGAGGTTCGTGTCTCTTTCGCGTTCAACGCAGCTATATTAAGACTCCGCAAATGTCGCCGCCCGGGATAGCCGTAGCAGCAGCGGTGCGGATACATGAATGTTGTACGCGAAATGTGGGAACAGCGTGGCACAGTGTCTAAGCACGAGCGCCAAGATCGATGGCCCGGAAAATGATAATGAGAAAGCGTTTGCCCATACATCCTCATAAATCACGACTGCATTTACATACCAATAATTTCGGGTTATCATGCAGGGGGGGGGGGGTGGGGTTAAGCCTTCGAGTGTAACGACTTTATAGCTTCGCCGTTTTCACCCCCAACACCACCGTTAGAAATTACGGAACGAGCTTATTTCCGCCACAAAAGTGGACCGGCCGAAATCCGCTCAATCTCGCACGCCCTTTTCGTTAGGACGGAGAAGGACGCTTAGCGAAGCGGTGTTCGTGCCAACGAGTGATTGCAAACTTGGAACGTTCTGCTAGCGGTAACAGTGTTCCGCATACGGGGACACATTATACGCGCAGATTTTTTTTTTTACCGTTATACTGAGTGTATTAATTCTGAAGCAAGGAAGGCTCAAAGGAACATGTCGTGCTACACTCTTCCCAGTAGAAATTTGAAAGAGGCTGCAGGTGAGCACACGTATTTCTTTGGGCCTGTTTCATCTCTAAACTTCAGGGCACAGTTGCGAGATGAAATAAACCGCCCACCTGCAAAAAAAACAAAGAAAAAGAAACGAGAGAAGACCGCTGCCAGACTTTTCAATCGTCTGGTCCTCTGGGACTAAGCAGTGATAGCGACATCTGCAGGCGCTTCCTCGGCGACTTCTTTCGGCCTCCTGAAGGCGTGACACACAGGAAGAAAAAAAAATGCTAGAAAGTAGCAGAACAGAGAATTAATGCCTACATGCAATGTGAAGGATGGCAGAAAGCAAGTAAATTGTAAACTACAACGCATACAAGCGTCCTACTAGACCTGCGCTTACGTTGTGTCGATCCACGTGTATAGCGAAGCAGGCTGTGCCTCGGTGACATCTAACTGCACGTATACCTTGCGTTACGTGTTTATACTGTACCGGAAAAGTCGGGAAAGTCGCAGTAGAGAGAAAAAAAATATTTCTTTAAAATAAGATTTAATCTTCTGTTGTGAAGACAAAGGTAAGAAAGGTACAAAAAGCCACTCGTCGACAGCACTGCGGCGTTCGTGCCGAAACTCGCTGTGGCTTGGAACCCCAGTTATAATATGAATTCCGCATTTAGCGCAGTTCGCTATGGGGTCAAAGGCGAAACGACGATAACACAACCGAGGCGAAGTGTCGCGATGTGTGCCTTGACAAGTAAGTGGACGGAGGCGGGAAGCAACGCGCTTCCGTGGGCCGCGGTTAGGAGCGAGATATGCCGATCACTCCGCAGCCGAGCCGACCACCGGCGTTGCCCGTAGAGCGACTCTCAGGATGCGTGGTTCGTCCCAGATCATCTTCCCGCTCGTGCACCTGAACGAGAGGGAGAAAAAGAAAGATGGCGATTGTTAGTGCTAGAAAATAAAAAAAGAAATAATGCAATTTGTTTACGCTCTGTTGCCATGTCCAGCAATTCTAGGCAAGAACATTTTTGAGCGGGAAACCGTTTATGAACGCAATTTTTTTCATAGAATGCAATATTTAACTATAGCAATCAATACACCAGCAGATCACCCGACGGTAGTGTTGTATTTTTTTCTATTCATGTTTTGCTATCATCAAAAGCGTTCCCTGTTGGCTTTTTATTATGGCAGTCTTAATTGTTCGATGCGATCGCTGGAAACACTTTAAAAGAAAGATTTTGCTACATATCAGAATAATGAACCATTACCTTCAATATTTCGATAACAGTGTCTTACAATTTTTCAATTTTCAAAATTTTTGCCCGAGAAAGCTGAACTTGAACACACTGAGCTTAGCGAAAACTGTCGCCGAGCAGCTGGCTGTCTCTTGGTGATGCCTAAGACCTACGGCAAAGTGTAAGGCCTGCAGACTTCGTGCCAACCATGGTTACCACAACGACCACAACGGGGGCACGGTCACGTGGCCTTCCCGTGACTGGTCATGTGACCGGATGTTAATGTTCTGCGCTTTGAATGCGACAGGCAGGGCTGCGTACAACAGCTTTCGCTGTAAAATGGGGGCCAGATACGCTCCCGCTGAATCTGTCTGCTTCAGAATGCATTTGAAAGCGGTCACGCCGCGAGCGCCCCGAGCGAGGGCAGATGGAGACGATAGGAGCAGAAAGCAAGCGCATCGCGATGGCAGAGCCTGCCGCTGACATTACGGGCTGACGCGTGGTTAAAAATAGCAGCGCTACCTAAATGAAGCTTCAAGAAACGCCGAGTGGCGATAGATGTAGAGGAGGGCAGGAGAGGAGCTGGAAAGAACAGAAAGCAAGTGTATCGCATCATTTCGCCATCACTAGCTTCCTCGTTTTAAATAGCGGCGGCGTTCGGGATAGGAGATTTATTGAAGAAGCGAATTGTTTATTTGAGTGAACTTCTATCATTGAAAGCAAGAAGCCATCGGTAGCAATAGTGACGTGCACTGGGCAGTCGTCAAAGTAAGAATACGCGTCGCTCTTGACCGCACTCTGCTTAGGTAAAGACGGGCTAAAATTTCCAAATAACCATCCTACAATGCCGCGAATAGTTTCGAACATTGTAGAAGCTATGGCGCGTCACCATAGTTCTTCCAGAGCCAACTGCTCGCACTTTTAGACCCTGGAATTGATCACTGAGTGCGGTAAACAAAAAAGTGCTAAGGGGGCGTGACGGCAGTGAACAAACAAACAAACAAACAAACAAACGAACGAACGAACGAACGAACGAACGAACGAACGAACGAACGAACGAACGAACGAACGAACGAGCGAGCGAGCGAGCGAGCGAGCGAACGAGCGAGCGAACGAGCGAACGAGCGAACGAACGAAGAAAGCAGTAAGCATTTCCAGGCCTTTCGGGATAGCACACAGTAGGCTGATTACCAATGGCACCAAACGTGTGTTTTCCAACAAGCCTTAATTAAGTCACATTGATTAATTAAACTCGATCCTTCAAGGATGGGGCCCTATATATATATTAGTTCAGGAGATGAATATAAACAAGGGTTTTAGAGTCGCCTGCGTTTGATTGCGGAACGGTTCCTCCTATGTGCGCAGCAACTTTGTGCTCGCGTAAACGAATGGGGACAAAGGCTTTTGCGGGAGAAGACAGCTATCACAACGAAACGAAGCCTGTAATGGATCGACCTCCTTTGCAGTCAGCTGCTACAGGGTCGAGTTATGTAAACCGATGTTGCAGCGAACAGAAGAACGTTAATTAACGCTCCTGCACAGTGTCATTCTCCTGTGGTGGCTATGGCTTAAACGTAGCATTGTTCCCAATACGATTGTGCTCTTATGAAAGGGCGGCGCCCGGACATTGGAATAAGGTTTGTGGGTGTGAGCTGGAAGAGGTTTCATTCCTCTATACGTGCTTTGCAATGGGTTGGCCGATTGCTGTCTGCTTGTTCAACGAATGACGGGGCATGGTTTGTTCTGCTTATCTTCGTATTAATTTTGGTACATACGGGTTCAAGGTTATTAACTTAAAACCAGGCGGCTTTACGCGGTTAAGTAGATGTTGGGCAAGTTATTGGAGTGAGGAAAAAAAGATTGCGACAGGAGAAGTGAGGGCTGGAATCCCCTTCCCCACCCTCAGTCACCTGATCCACTGAATTTGCTCAAACAAAGTTCTTACCAACCAATCAAAACAACGAAGTAACTTCCCACTGCGACAAACACCGGCAGACGCGAGAAATGAGAAGCCAGTGACGGCATGTTTACCGGCGGCCTCCGGTAACACAGAGTGCACAAGCCCACACCAAGCTGCGCTTGACAGGTGCATGCGTGGGTGGTGGACACCAGATGATGTCTGTAGGATCCAGGCTAACTGTTCGCGACACTATACTGCCCTGCGCCATAGATCCAATTTTCTGCTCCCGTAAGTTCATTCTTCGTCCATGTTCACGGTCATCCTCTGTGTACACCTGCGGTATTACTAGCGGTGCGTGGAATGTGACGGTTAAAGGTCAGATGCTTGGTGCACACAGTTGTCAGAGATAATGGCTTGCGATTCGTTTGACATCTCTAAAAGCGCTAGTGTCACTTTAACAAATTGTCTTAGCCTTTTTTTTTTCTTTTTTTCGAGTCAGTGACCAATTAACGACGGACTTGTAGCCGCTCTGATTCAGAGCAGAGTCACCCATTGCTCGGCCAACAACGTACGTCTTTTCTTGAAGCGCAAGCTGCCCAGTAAAAGCCGCATTTTAGCTCGAGGCCATCTTCCTGTTTTCGCTTAATCTTCGGCTCTCTTCGTAAACACTGCGCGGCCACGACCGCGAACGAGGATTACGGTGGGGCGTCCGGCTCACAGCGCCTCGAGCGGCCGGATAAGGCGACGCAAAATTAGCGCAGCGTCGACGCCCAGATTAGTTGAACGACCGGCCCCGCAAAGACGGCAAATATAATTTATTCCCCCTCCTCATTAAACCCTCGAGGTATTAAGGCCCCCTAAAGCGAGGGGGCTTGCCGCGTGGGTGGATTACTTTTCAAGCCTCATTAAACTTACTGCGCTCAAGGTTGGAGGCTGGGGCGTGGTACAAAGGGGGAGGGGGGAGTCATGTTTCAATTAGCCTTTCGCACGCTATGTCATCGCACGGGATCGGGTTTGTGCCTCGTGAGCTGGTGTTTGCACGGCTCTTGTACGTAGTGCCCCGCAGCCCGGTCAGGTCTCAATACGTGTGTCACGCGATAAGTATCGAGCGCGCCGAGTCTCCTGAAAAAGGACAGATAATATATCTTTTTTTTGCCTCCCTGCAAAAAGAGCACTCACATGCAGAGAGAGAGCGATAGAAGAACGGGGAAGGTCTTTCGTGGAGAGCTGGCGATGTCAGCCTTGCGGGCAGCTTAAGTCGCGACTCCCAGTGGAAGCAATGAAAAATGAAACGATTATGCGACGCAGTGGCAGCAGTAGTAGCACGTGCGCTTGCAGGCAACAAGGCGGGCGAGCGTTAACGGACGTTTACGAGTTCCGATCCGCCCGTACTTTACCCCGTCAGTTGCTCGCAGCGCTGCCGAAGGTGCGCGGCGTACTTAGGTCGTGTGGATTGCGCTCTCACGCTGGGAAGTGCAGCGACTGCAGATGCCGCATGCTTCACGTTATAACACCCACATGCCTTCCGAATATCACGTTGAAAAAGAGCTGGTCATTACACGCAATGTTCTTTTAGTTTCTGACGATATACCGCGATCATGATACTTGAAACTGAAGTGCTTACTGCTCACACGCGAACATTTCGAAAGCAGCAGACGGCAAGCCGCGCGCCAGCACTTTGCGACACGCATTCGAGCTCCCGATAGTCTACATCCTTAGCTTCCCGCAGTGCTGCAGGTAACTGCCGAGGTGGGCCGTGAAGCGCGCGTCCTTTGGGCGCGGATACACGAAAAAGGATTTGGCTGAATGCGACGCGACGCAAACTGATCGCCCGCGGACCCAGGGCGTCCATACACTTTAACGTAGATGCGTAAGTCGCGGCACGAGCCGTCGCTTGGCTTCTTCGCGTTGGGGTCAGTGCTAAGCCACCGCGCCGTCTTGGATTGCTGGATGTGTTTGTGAGCCCTGCAGGCAAGGCACGTGGCCGCGTGCAGACCCGCTCTGTTTTGATCGATAGATAAGATTGTGGATGCCGCAGAATGGGGCGAGTATGCTGTGCGGAATAACCTCGTTTTACTTCTACTTTACTTCTACTTTTCGAGATACGGGGCGGACGTGATTTTCACGGCAAAGAATAAGCTTGCAAGGATTTGTAGTGCTGTGCGAAAGAAGCTCGAGCCTGAGAGCAATCGTGCTGGAGCTGAGTGCTCGATAGCGCACAGACAGAAAACCAGGCTCACAGAGTGTAAAACTGGAGTCGTGTATGAGGTCCTCCTCTAGTGCGGGAAGAAGTACATCGGCCAGACGTATTAACGAGCGGTTAGCAGAGCATCGCAGGTCGTTGAAGGGAGCAGCTTCCTCTAATCTTGCCTTGCACCGCAAAGGGTGCAAAGATTGTTTTCCACGATTGAACAAGACCAGCGTCTTGTTTAAACACAGGGATCAGGTATGCAGGGAGTTGGTGGAAGCGTACCTGATCAAGAAAGAATCAGATGACTGTGCAGCATCACCATCTGTAGGCCTGACTGATAGGGAGATACCTTTTTTGCGCAGTTTTTTTAGCGCAAGCAGGCGGTATGGAGTGTTAGCTTGACAGGAGGGTGGCCGTGAGTTTGCTGTTTGTTTGTTTTGTATCTTGTCTCTGACGATGCGGAGATTGCTTTTAGGTTGTGATCACAGTGGCATCACATTGCATGTGCCAAGATAGTGTGTGATAGTGTTTGCGTTGTCGGTTTTTTAGCCTGTCTTTCCGCGGGATGAAGATACATATATAGGCCTCTTTTCCTTGAATAAAAAATCAGTTGATAGTCTGCGCCCCTGTCGTGCATTCTTGTTCTCTGTCTTCTTTTCTTTGCGCAGTTTAACATGGTTCCCTACCAACTCGCCCAGTTTTCCGTTCTTGCTAACTACTTTTCTTCTTTGTGGACAGACACGGGGGGGGGGGGGGGGGGCATGAAATAGTGGGTTTGGTTTTTCTAAGGTAATACCGACGGGATGGTGTAGGAAGTACTCAAATATGCGTCAACGCTTGGCGCCGAGGCTGCTTAGGAAGCGGTCGAGAAGGACAACTTTGCTTTGGGCTAGAACTAAACAGGGCTTCCTAATAAAGGGCCAGTTACAGAACTATATGTAGTGTCTATTAAGGGGCTATTATTATACAGTGCCTCGTAAAAAGGTGACATTTAGATATATCTGTACAGGGCCACCGCTAGGGCCTGTTGCAAGTTTTACGTGTCCGAATAACGCCAGGAACTCCCGTAGAAACGGGGACACTACGGAAAACAAGGTGAGGTAATGACAGCATAACAACTGTGTACATTGTGTCCTACATCTCTGCTGATACTAGGGCGTTCGAACCAGCTGCTTATCGTCACCAAAAGTTGCAGAGCATTGGCTCCTATGACCATGGCAGCGGCAGCGAAGCCATTAAATTCGAAGCGGTATTCTGTCGATTGCTGTACGCTCGGGTAACGGAAAGGTTAGTAGTCCAGAAGGATTAGCAATCAGTCCACGAAAAATTTTTATCATGGCTTCATCAGTGTGTTTCATATCTGCCCTCTGCCCCTCCGTAATTCTTTTCTGTTTGCTACTCACGCCATCTATGAACGCCACTTGATAAGCAAAACATCCGCTTTTCTCGACCATGCCTCGCTTTATGGAATTTTTTTAGTGGTACTGAATCGTTATCATTGTTGCGATCCTGCGTACTAGTGCTCGCCGGGGCCCTAAGAAATTTTGCACAAGATACGTCATATAGAGGTAACTCAGAACTTGAGGTGAGCATATTTAAAGGGACATATTAAAGGGGCATCAGGCTACTGATGCCGAGAAAAAAGCTTGCAAAATGCACACACCGAGCGTCAGAATACCTCGATCGCTGCATATAAAGGCATGCGCAAGATGGAGCTGGCTGCACAAAAACAGTTTTAAACGTGCCACTCATGCTGCTAAGCTGAATCTCGCATTCCTTGCGCCTGCGCAATATAAATTCTGCGTTTCAGTATTAATCACAGAGAATTTAATACTCTTCTTTTCGAAAGGCGAAGCCGGAACTCAATGCCCCCTCTTCGCACTGACCGTGATATTCAGAATCGGCTGTGGACGGATAGGAATATAGCAAAAAAGTGATAACAAACGCATAGGTCACATTTTTTGAACAACCTGGATCCTATGATTCTAGCATGGAACGAGTGGTCCTGCACTTAACTTCCTGCGATTGTTTTCGAAGATTAAACGTTTTGAGCGTTCGAACAACTAGAACAACAGTTACGAGCTAGGATTAGTGATATAGTTAACAGAGGATGCAATCATATAACTATTCATCGCTTGAATTAACAATCTGACCGCCATAAAAAGTCGCGTTAGTGGTTTTGCGGCCAGACATGGTTATGCATAGCATTTCACGACCACGTACATCGACCTCATTCTCATTAATATAAAATATTAATAGCCGCAAATATTTAGTCTCATTTAGAGATTATGTACCTTTCGGCTAACGAGCTGCTATCCATAAACTGATATTGCCTGCCAATCGCGCTTCAACCTAATATTCGGCTCATTTAACGCTATGCTAAATTTAAACTGGCAACAGATAAAAAGAAATGCGCGCACATCTAAGCGTTGCTGGCAAAGGACTAATACCAGCAGACATATGTCGCCAACCAACATGCCGCGCTGCTAGAAATTTGGCCCGGAAAGGACACTAGACGACAGCAATTTCTCAAGAAATCGTTTTTAACTAAGCATACTCATGAGCATGAAACGCGCATTTAGATGCCATAAGGTTTTTTTTAATTCTTTTACATGTTCAAAAAGCCCCAACAAGTGCGTCGAAAAAAAAAAAAGAGGACTCTAACAAGAATCTGACATCCACTGGCAAACCTTATAAAATTGCATTCCATCATAATCAAATTTAGGTCAAAGCACTTAGATATTCCGCCCCCTTAAAGCATTGTGCAATCAGTCCCGTCTAAGCAGCGTAACTGACCTTCACTGTGAATGAAATAGACGTCGACATTCCACCTTTATTACTATTACACCTAGCGTTCCAGGAAACCCTAAGCTTAACTAACTCCGTAAGAGGAAAGCTATGGCGTACGCTCATCTTCGAGCCATAAAAATCATTAAAGCCGTCCGCACAATGTTCGCACTCATGATCACACACTACACGTAGGTGCCACCTGCCTCCACCCGTTGCAGCTGTGCGCGCTTATGGCGCTCACGTCAGCGCCGAGAACGTTCATGCAAAGAACAGGCTAACGAGGCAACGGTCACGTAGCCAAGTTGCATTGCTTATCTCGAAGCTGAGCCTTAATTTTGAGTGAGCTTTGCCAGCAACTTCCTCGACGAGCTCGAGGCTGTGAAGGCCAATGTGGGCAATACGTGCTGATAATTAATAAAAAGAAAACGACTCAAGGTACACAGTTAAGCTCGTAGAATGCAAGATGTGATCAGTCGACTGGAAAGTGAGGAGCGTTTCTTGCCATGCAAATTTGTCTACTGGCCGAGTTCTGGGGTAATTTACAATCTCAGGGACACTTATCCTAGCTGGTGCGAGCGCGGCCTCTTGGCGATCTTGCATTCAGGCAAGCGTGGGAACGCACGTTGAAGCTGCTCTTCAAGGTAACGTCACCAGGGCGGTTTGCCGGCCTCTGTTCTGACGTGGCGCAGCTTTTGTACACTGAGCGCACCGAGTTGTTTTCCGGTGTCCTGGCTATTCATTTCTCAGACTAGTCATAGCGATCAGACTTCTATGACATCTAAGGTGAACCAAAATGTTTTAAAAAAGGCTTTTTCAGGTATGAAGGTGAACCAAAATGTTTTAAAATAGGCTTTTTCGCGTATGAAGGTGGCTTTTGTGGCACTTAATACCTGCATTGGCGGACATCAGAAAACATGTAAATTATGTTAGCTAGTTATCGCTTAACTAATTTCCGATAATTAACTTTTTAACTATAATAGTTAGGCGCCTAGTTGCAATTAGAGATGTGTAGCCGGTCGTTAGTAATAGCCATATCAGTTTTTAGAATTTCGAAAGCGCGATTGCCCTCGCTGCTGTTGCTCGACAAAATTTGGCTTTTTTGACTAGTTACGCGCGCTGGAAAGGTTGCTTTGCCTGCATGCTTTCCGAAAGCGCATATATTTTGGCACGATGTAGCCAAATTTCTTCCAGTCACAGCGCCGAGGATAATCGTGTTTTCGAAATTCTAAAAATTGATAATGGCTATTACTAACGACGAGCTACAAGTCTCCAATTGCGACCAGTAGCCTAACTGTGATAGTTAAAAAATTAATTCTTAGAAATAATTTGAGCGGCTAACTTGTTAAATTTATTCACTGTTTTTTTTTAATGTCCGCCAAAGCAGGTATTAATTGCTCCGCAGAACCCGCCTTCATACCTCAAAAAACGTATGTATAAAGATTCTGGTTTACCTTCGCTAAAGCACCTATATACAGGAGAGGTACGTACGTACATACGCACATAACATATATATATATGTACAGGAGTGGTTCTTATATATGCACACTCTCAACTGAGGGCGTCTCTGAGCCACTTTTACTACTAAAACAGCTTATAGCGTAAGGTTAAATTGTTCCACACATAGCACTACATTTTTGGTGCAATACTGGCAGATACCATTATTAAGCAAACGTCAGGCACAACACTGATAAGCCCACACACGAGAAGTGATAGCACTCGTTGTACACGATAACCTCAGCCCCAATTCAGCATCCCACGTGCGCAAATATACACACATCTTGCGGGGTTTTTGTCTGGCGTAACCAATTTAATGAATTCATCATTTTGTGTAGTCTAACGTCAGCCCGATGCTGTTGACAGGAGCCGCCAAATTATTTTCTAAAATCCTGAATTTGGCTAAAGCAAGAGAATATATATTTCTCTATAATCACTCGAAAGAAGCCAACGCTTTCTGAAACCAAGCAGAGCATTGAATGTAATGTTATATTGTCTATTTTGTAGTCATTAAAGTGTGACACAAACTGAGCAATCATTATAGCCATGAAATAATTTATGAAAGCACGAGAATATATCACATATTGCCAGTGTAAGGTCAGTACACATAAACCACACTTGGTGTATTCTTAACGAGCTCCTCAGCTCCCTCATTCCCTCGTGCTCTGTGAGCAACAGTAGTTTTTTCGTTCAACTGAGAACTTCGTAGTATCCGAGAACAAAGTGCAGCGCTAAGCTCACCACGACAGCTCTGCCCAGTACGCTCTGCGGTCCGTCCAGGTTGAGGAGACGGTCGTAGAAGCTGAAGAGGGCGATGCCGTTCACGTCGGCCTCGATGTTGCCCAGGTCGCCGACGTGCCTGCGCAGACAAACAGAAGGAAGACTTAGGAAAAGAGCGAAGGAAAAGAAAGTGCAACGCTCAGCTGAATTGCCGAGGCTTAAAACGAAGCTCCACGCCTACTCGCAGAGAGTAGGCGCCGAGTCACTGTGTTCTTAATTCAGCAGTTGAAGCGGCCGGTGCAGTTGCGCGCGACTTGAAAGAACGCAAGTAGAAAATGAACCACGGGTAGTAGTTGCGGTTTCGGCAGTGAAGTGAGTTTTTTTAGGAAGAGGACGCGCAGTGCAGACATTTATGCCGCCGGAAACGAAACGCACCGTTTTCCTCCGGGGCGTCTGGGATTTAACCACCCGCATATAGCTGCAGTATGCGTCGATGTTAACATAGCGGAGCGCTCTATTGTCAGCGCGAGTCATGAAATCGAGTCCGTTCGGAAAAGAACACTTTGACCGGGACAAGCTCGTAGTTATAGCAGCATCATGTACGAGTATGTTAGAAAATTGAGGGGAAAATTAAGAAAATAAAACGAAATAAAATAATGAAACAGTGCTGCCAATGAATGCCGGGTGAAAAGAGCAGTTGCCAGATGCGAAAAAAGTACACGCATCGCTTTCATTATCTTTGCTCAGGAAAAACTATACAGTACTTAAGAACAAAGTTTAAATAACTGAGTAATTTAACCCTTTATTGAATGCTAGCCGTATGCATGTCTCACATGGGAACCAATAGTATATGAGCACTCAGAATGACACTAAGATTTGAATGACATATAGGTCTTAGGACGTTTCAGTCCGCTGGTTTTGTAGAAAAAAAAAAAGGGGGCACCAAGTTGTAGCAATGACCTGGTAAAAAGACTTTACATGTGGTGCGTGTCCATACCTCAGTCTTTCAGACGTGTGCGACAATGTGTTTTAGGATTGAAAATTGCCTCAAAAAGTATTATAAGGCAGTTGGCAGATGAGAAAGGCTCAAGAACGCGCAGAACACCAAGGAGGGCTATTAGAGACGGATAAAAACACGCTGAATGATTTGTTTGGTACTTCGGCAGTATTCAGCGCGCAAAAAAAATGCTATGTAGGAGCACCGTTTTGCGTTTTCAGGCACTTGCAGCAATTGGGACGTGTGTCCCGCTGCCCTACAAAGGGTTAAGAGAATCAAACAGTTCACCTTATGTCATCGACTGGAGCGCCATGGTCGGTATTGGCCGGGTTGTAGTGGGCGGCAGCGCTTTTGCAACCTGCGTAGGAGCCAAAGAGCAGCAAAGGTGGAATAATGCAATTTTTTTACAGCTCTCAAACAAGCGCGATTTTCGTGCTTGATAAGTGAAAGCGCATACGGTGTACGCTGCAGCAATGAACGGAAGTTGATTATAAAAATTACAGCAGCCATGTCCTCGGCGGGATTCATGCTTAGGTTTTTCACAAAAGGCGGAACTGTGGTTAAACTGAGTAATATTCGTGTACACAAACCATGGAATTTGCAAAACGGTAAAACGTCAAGTTGTTGCTGCCAGCGCTGCAGTAGTTGCGTAGGCATTGCAAACTTGTTTGCCCAAAACGCTTGCTTGCGCTTGTTTTGACTGATCACAGCGTCTGTTTCTAATCGAGCGAGCTGACTGCTCCTGTTGCCGGAAGCTGTAATTTGATTTGCTGTCACGTTTTCAACGGACGTCAACAGAAACTGCAGCTCATTCGTCGCGTGCGCTAGTTTCGCGAGAGGGCGCAAGTTTCCTGTGCGTGTGTGTGTTTTTGCTGCTTCCTCACAATGCCAGCTGGTGCCAGAGCTTATGAGCAGCAGGAAGCAGGAAGTTTGGATGCGCGAAAACGGGGCTTATAGAGTTCACTAATCAATGAACATGTGGGTTGTGAATACGCCGTAAGGAAGGCTGAAGTTTGCCCTGCAGATTTTTTTTTTTACTTATTTAACCACCATATTAGGTAGTTTTTGCACTTCAGGGCTAGCCAAATGACGGTGTATAAGTTAATTCGTGTGTTTTAACCCCAAACTATGTTTCGGTCATCCCAAACATTGGTGAGAAATACTACAAGCCTTATGGACACCACAACATGCCGCTCCACTTGGAAGCATGAAGCTGACATTTTTTGCCAGCGTTAGCCAGCAGAACTGCGTGAACATTAAAGAAGCGGCGTTCCCAAAGATGTTGATTCAGTGAGAGAGCTCAAGCAGGCTTGAATCGTGAAAGCGACGGAATCTATTTTATACATCGCAATCCGTGAAGCGGAAGTGCCTCTTTTTTCGGCTTTCCTTCCGCCGCAACTCTTTCAAAAATGGCCTATAGAGAGTCATAGATTTCTTATAGACTATTTCCTTCCTATAGATATTTCTTCTTGTCTATTCATAGTCTATAGACTGCCGATAGACAAAAGTCTACTAAAAGTGTATGGCCATAAATCTATAGATTTTGTTTGGATTGTCTATAGGATTTGTATTGCCTATAGACTGTTCTCTAGGGTTTCTCCATAAAGAGTATATAGACTTATAAACAGGTGTCTATGGACAGTCTATAGACTGTCTGAAAAATTTTGTTAGCGAAAGGAAGCCCTTCAGCCTCCTTTTGTACCTGACGTCGACTGATATTCATGACGTCGCGGTTACTCTACTTGAGGCGTGGTTATTTCAGGTTCACCTGCCACCCCCTGTGATGTCACCCTAGCAGGTCAAAGGGGTTTAACCACGACGCCATGAGAATTGGTCGATGCAATTCGCCGAACGGACTCCTTTTGCGGGGCGTCTGCCGTTTGGTTCCTGAGTTGTATTTCACTGTAGTATACGAGGAATCCGCTATTTGCATTTGTAGACAATCACGATGAGAAATCGCATTTTAAAATGCCCTTAGTCATCAGTTTGCTGCAACTCGTAAGTGCACTTTCCGTGTATTACTCGCCAGTATGCGGACAGTTCGCATGCAATCCACCCATATGTAGTGCTTGCGTAGTTGAGCACGTTCTCATGCGAAAATGCCGCATGTAGACATGTACAAAGGTATGACATGTGGCCATATAGGAAATTGGGCAGGTAAGACAGTATACAGATATAGAGACATCTGTGGCCCTATTGGCCTAATTCTGTATGTACGTATATAGGCGAAGTCATAATCACAGTGCGGGCATACAATGACCATAAATGAGAATATCTGAGCTTTCTTGCTCGCCCACATCTGGCTATATGCTGTATATGACAATTACCTGCATAAATATATTTTGTGGTAGACGGACCGCATCACCCCAGGAAGGCCGGACGTACGGCATGCAGTGGACAACATGAAGCTAACCATAACTTAAAAAGAAATACCTATATAAATAAGGATGAGTATTAATACCTTGGCGTTGTACTGTCTTCCGATCTAAAGTGGAACGAGCAGGTTTCTTACATAACAAAAAAAGCTCTTACCGCGCTTTTCTCCCTCAAACACTCTATCCAGTCTACATCACCTACCACTAAGTTACTGGCTTACACATCCTTGATTCGTTCTATACTTGAATCTGCTGGTTTCCTCACACAAAACGACTTATAACAAAACTAGAGGGTGTCCAGAGGAGGGCACTTGGATATATTTATAAGTATAGAAGAGACGACTCCACAAGTGATCTCCTTAATCAAGCTTGTCTTCCCACTATCAGCCGTCGAGCCCGTTTCTTACGCCTGAAGTTTCTTCATCTCCTTTTGAGTGTAGCCCTTGAGATAGACGTAGACCGATACCTCTCTCCTTCATTAACTAGAAATACGCCCACAAAACATTCTAAACATTTAACGGAGGGCAGTCTAAGGCACCTAACGTAATCTGAACGCTGTCCTATTGCGACCATGCCGAGCTGGGACAATTTTGAATTGGCTATTTTGTCACTTATTTTATTTCATTACTTATTCTATGCTGGAACTGACACATCTATATCGGTTATTCAAAACCTGATAGACTATCGTCTGCAAAGGGTGGCCAGACAAAGTGAAAGGCGAAATTCATTAAGAAAATTGCTCACATAGCACCATGTTTTATACTCCACTACGTGTACTTGTTCTATTCTCAGAACAACGAAATATGTTTTAGGGTCAAAAGCACCCAAACGATCAAGACGTCATGCGAACATAGTTGGTGCAAAATAACAGATAAATCGGCGAACAGTGCTAGCGTTGTGTCGATTCTTCTCCTAGCTCTAAAGCGCCTCTATCAGCGTATCCCCATTACTCCGTCTCGCTGCTTGCTCGCAGTAGAGTGGATTAAGCTGCGACCGCGGGGCGGCGGCTCTCTCAAGTGCGCTGTTCTCACGCCTAATCTCTGCCACAGCGAACAAGTTGCGAGCGTTTGTTGCCTAACGCGCATAGATGTAGGCCGAGACACTGCCTCCGCCAACTTCTCTTCTCTACTGCATCGTAGCACGGCGTGGCGCACACAAGGCCAGAGGTCGAGAGAAATTACGAAGAAGAAAAACGACACAATGAGACCGACAGGCAAACAGAGCACTTACCCTCGCTGAGGTCGCCGAACTTGTGCACGTGGAAGCCGTGCCTGCCGGGGTTCAGTCCGGTCACGTTGCCGTGCACCTGGACCTGCGCGAAGGGGTTCTGCGCGCGCCCAGCGCGTTTTGAGCACCGCCACTGTATGCAAAGCAGCTCGCTCGGCGAGAACGGACGTGCTAAAGGCCCCGAGCAGCGGGAGCAAGGGAGCACACAAAAGCGGGGGAGTATGCGAACGGAGTATGCGATACTTTCTACCTTGCGCTGCACGTGATGGTCATCTCGGATGAGGGGTGGGATAGCGAGGATGTTTGAAATGGTATTGCGCCCTTCCATTCAACTGGCTGCTGGACGGACCGCCTGCATTTATTTGTATGTTCTTGTTTTGTTGCTTGCAAACTGAGCTAGTCTCGATGGTGGCGCCGGACAAGCGAAACGCTTCTTCCGGACTGCGCTCGCGGCGAGTTGGCCTTTGAACTTTCAACCGACGCGCTTTGTGCAAACTCGCCAATGTTTACCTTCCTCTCAGAAGGCCGGGACCGTGAATAATGAACAACGCGCCACAATAGAAGAGCGCCTTTTTCCTTCATTTCTTAGTTTATTACTACATTTATGCGCTGGGAAAGAAAATAAATGGGGCACTTCTGATAAAATAAGCGAAGATAAACTACCCCGCCCGCCACCCTAAAATTCACGTCTCTGCCACCGCAAGAAAGAAAAAAAGAAATTTAATGCGGGCGCTGTAAGTTACCAAAACGTTTTGGGAAACGAACTCATGCTTCGTAACTCAGCGGACAGCAAAATTTCGAGACCAAGCTTGTGGCAGGGTACGTGTATTTTGAATTGTTATGCCACAGTAAGCCTACATACATCCCTGTTTTAACTTTGGCTCGTAAAAGCCGCACAAAGCTAACCTTAACCATAACCCTAGTTGAAAGCTATAGCTTATGGAGCCCCGTGAGCATATGCTTTCGTGCGGAACGAACAACCAATATGTAGCTGACTGAGCCATTGCATAAATTATACTGCGACTGTCGTGCGCCTCAACGGCCATGTCGCGGCATGCCAGTGCCATTGCACAGCGTGTGAATAGCTGAGACGATAGCCTATTATTGCTCTTTTTTAATCACCCCGACGGTTTAGGCAGCTACAGAGACACATAAACTAACGTGCAAAGGCGAATTTCGAGCATATATTAAAAACAAATTGAAATTGATCTATGCCTTCAGGTCTATTTTAGGAGGAATGTGCGCACGGCTATCCAGCGAATAACCAAGAAGCGAAGGGGCACACTGTGAAGAAAGGAAAGGCGCAGTGACTGTCCCGCTGTGGGTGCACAGCCGACTCGCACTGCTGTTGGGAACCGACCAAGGGGCTCAAATAAAGGGAAGGAAAGGCGACGTGTGCGGGCCTGTCTGTTTTTAACAGCGTGGTCTGGTAACCCGCCATACGACTCCACACACTTTCTAGCGGGCAATACCAGAGTACGCATGACACGTCGCGCATTCTGCCACCCGACTGCCAAACATAGCATATCTAAGACGTGCTAACTGGCAGGCCGGTTAACTAATATTGAATAGCTACCTTTTTAACTGCTCCTGTTAGGCTCCATAATTATTCTGAGGCGTACAGATCACCGTAACTAACAGTTATATCCCTCTTTAGAATTTCGAAAACGCGGTTACCCTCTGGGCTGTGGCCCAACAAATTTAGGCTCTTTCCGCGAGTTACGTGCACTGGACAGGTTGCTTCACCTGCAAGCTTTGTTTTCTAAATTCCAAAAACTTATATGGGCATTACTTACGGTGGGCTACACGTTTCTCAATAATAAGGCAAATAACAGTAACAGTTGAAAAGTTATCTACACAATATTAGTTAACCAGCTTGCTAATTAGCACGTCTTAGCTGTTCTCTGATGCATTACACCGCTGACAATGCTACGCCAAAAACAAAAAGCGCTCTTATAACTCGAAAAAGCCTATACTTAAAAGCACCGAACACTTCTGATTGCTTTGTGTAGCAGGAACTAACATGTGGAATTATTCCTGACGCATCAACTTGACGGGCGTGCAAAGACGTCGAGTCCACAAAAGTAAACTGCGCGTAAGTACAACAGGAAAACTACCTTCACTTGTCCCACGATTCTTCGTGCATCGCAGTAATGTTTCTAATATGGTACAGGCTGGCGCAACAAGCCGCTGTGAACGTTCCGCTCTCAAGTTTTTGGTTGAGCAATTAGCAATTGCGCAGTTTAAACGCTCGAGCCTTATCTTTAGAACACCACACACGAGTAAACGGCGCTGTTGTCTACCTACAGATAGCGGATGCCATATAGAAGCGGTTGTCATTACAGCTACGAGGAAGAGCCGGCAGACAACTCGTTTACAGAGCGTACTACAGAAGGCCGCCGAGTCGCATTGATGACCTAACGACGCCAGCAAACCTTCGGCCCGCTAGCACCTGTTGCCGCCTCGACCAGAGCACGTGCCAAGAAGCATACGTGCCTAAACCACAAGCGCATCGCATACGCGAACGGAGCGCATCACGGCTGGCGCGCATTCGCAAGGTCATTCCTCCAAGGCCACCTCGGAGTGTTTGTATATACACAGATGGTCGAGCGGTAGTTTTTTTTTTTCCTCTCTGCGGCTGAGCTGCGGCCACGTCGACGTCGAGGCGAGAGTCGAGACGAAATTTTAGACTGTCACAATCGCACTTCGCGAACACTAGTAGTGTTTGTCTTCTTCTTATCTGTTGCACGAAATAGGTTAAGTAAGCGCTTTTAGTGCAAAAGGACCATAAAGTTCACAGAAAATGTGCGAAGCTCTATGAGTAAACGCAGAAACCGGTTCGTCTTCAACATGCGTAAACATCCCTGTTAAGAGCGTGGCTACTGCGTTCTGTTTTCATCAGTATCCAACCGGGGTGCTTGCACTCATCACGCGTGTCCCTGTAGTTTTTCTGTCACTCACCTAAGGAGTCACTTAACCTTACTACGAAGGGAATTAAAAAAAAAAGGTATTCGATCTGCATATTAACGTCACCTTTATCCTTTACTCGCAATCGGGCGCTTGCGTCGCCTAAAGCGAGACCTCTGTGAGCACGGGGAGTGCGATTTTTGTGTTTGCTGGTTCCCTTCAGTGACATGAAATAGTGTGGGCAGATAAAAAGAAAAATTGGAGCGGACACTTAAGCTGCGCCTTAAGGGTATGGCGAGAAAGCGTAGGGGGATGGGCTTTTCATTCTGAGCAGTTTGATACCTTTGAACGCATTTTCATTTTTTCAATTGTTTAAAACGATTAATTGATCCATTACACTCCCCAAACTTTCCTAATTAGCATCATTGAGCACTGCCTTTTCATTCTGAGCATTTCGACACGCTTGAACTTCCCTTTCCAATTTCTTCAGTCTTTCATTTAATTAATCAATTACTTAAAATGATTGCACTAACTCGTCATCGTATATATCACACACCAATCAGTCATCAATAACGAGAACCACAAATTACCATGATAAGATTTTTTTTACGCTGCCCCCGATTATTTCCGCCACACGGTGCCGGCTACTACAAGGCCGACTGATTTTCGACCGAACGAGCTGCATACGCTGTTTCGTGAGAAAAATAATGTTGCGCACCTCGTGTGAGGCACAACGGGCTGCATGGTGACCCGCGGATGTCGCTTAAAAGTGCGCCTCGCATCTCGATCCGAAGAAAAAGACGATGGGGAGCACGAACACGCGTTTAGCTTTTGACGCCGCGCCTAAGTGACTCTCTTTTGACGCAACAAAAGCACCGCCTTTGCTAGGAAAGACATTACACTGCGCCGTCAGCACCGACATGCACGCCGATGAATGGTCGATAAACGAACTTCCAACTACGGTTCAGTGCACATATTTTCAGCCGATGGAGGTCGTTGTAATCTGTTAGGCGGTGCCTTGTCTTTGTTCTGCTTAATAGCCAAATGCTGTCCCGGGCATCTGCAATAAGCGGCACAATACCTTAACACCGGCCAAAGGGGCACTTAATCATATCACACTAAAATAACTTCAAAGACACATAAAATTCCAGCCAAAACCAGGGACTTGAAGCGTAACAGCCAGTGTCTGATATGTTTTTCGATATAGTTGCAAAACGCCATCATCAGAAAGCTCCTTTTATCTCGAGACTGGCGCGTACAGCGTCGGCGAAAGAAAGCGCATTCGTTCGCTGACCCGTTAACTTGCGAAAAGCAGCATTAAAGCTCTCGGGGAATAATGAGAAGTCAAGTGAGTAACATTGCGATTAACGGGATGTCGTGAAGCCAAGGTGAAACCCGAAGCTTGATGGTCTGATAATGTCCTAGCTGAAGTTAAGACTCGGGAAGAGACTAATGTGTCTCGTGAGAGGAAAAAAAAGAAACACATACCGGTGGTTTCCTAGTCAAGCATATTGGGTCCATGATAGAAATATAATCGAAGAAAACAAGATTTGGTTTTTGCACGGCAGTAGGCTGGACCTGGTTGACGACGATAATGACGAAGGTAATAAAGTGATGATGGTCAGGTCCCGAGTTTTATAAAAACAACAACCGCGGCCGCTTTGCATTATTGGTGCACAGTTTAATGATTCGCTGGATATACAAGGGCGAACAGAAAAGTGAGATGAGCACAACTGTTGTTTCATGTCAGTGTCCACGTGTGAAATTAGTCCTTAATTTAGTTTTTTCCCCTTGTGATATACGCTTTTTTACGGTTGAAACAAGGGTAAAAGCGTTTTTCTCTTAACAGTGTCCGTCATTTCCCGCGAGGAGAGAGAGAGAGCAGGGAAATAACGATGCTGAATTCCTCTGCGTTGTTTCTGTAGCGATAGCTACATTACGGTAGCATTTCGAGCCTTCAGCGTGGCCACCCCGTGGCGGTGCCGCCACGCTGTCACGTGGTTGGTCATGTGGTACGGAGCAGCTGCCGGCGGCGCGGCGCCGAGGTTGATCACGTGGGTCGTCACGTGGTTGATCACGTGACCAGTCACGTGGTGCGGAGCAACTGCTGCTGCCGGCGGCGCGGCACCGTGGCTGGTCACGTGGTGCGGAGCAGCTGCTGCTGCCGGCGGTGCGGCGCGCCGGCGAAACCGAGCTGCAACAGCTGTGCGCATGCGCCGTGTTCAGTGCGACGAAGATGAAGAAGGAACGCCCAGCGAAACGGAGCGGCGAAAGACCGACTTTACCATTCAACTGAGCAAGTTCCACTCGGCCAGCTGTAGCTATAGCCTCACTCCAGGTTTAACCAGAGCTAAACCACCGCCAATTTTTTGTCATATTTGTGGCTCACGCGTGATTGAACAGTGACCGCTCGTTGACAGACACACCGTGTCGAAGGTTCGAGTTCTCTGGAGTGACATTGGACAGAATGCGGTCGAACGCCAATCAACGCGAGCTCATCTAACCTTGAGCGGTCACACCACTGAACCTACGAACAGAGTGACGCCATAGCAGCTGTCGAGTTCCTTTCAGTCGTATTTACTTGCCGCGTGTTCGTGTCCCTATGTTCTCATTTACTCCCAACTCTTAATACCGAAGTTTCGTTACCGATGTAACCGTCCTGGTGTTTTCGTTTCTGCGTTCCCATCAGTTTATCCTTGTTCCTGCGTTTTTGGTCGCTTTACCGTTCCTCCGTTTTCGGTTGCTGATTTTCTCCACTCGAGCAGGTGAACATTTCATTGGTGCACTTTGAAAGCGACTGTCGAGTCCTGGGTTGCTGGTGGGAAATTTGACACCCTGAGGATTCAAAGCCGAAGGTGTGGCGCAAAGGGCTCTGAAATTACCAATGAATGTTCCCCTCGCGCATTGTATTTTGAACAGCATTCTGCTTGGTTCGCAGTCTGACGACACCCGCAGCCTCACTGAGGTGTGCGTTAGCTAATTGTAACGCGCATGTCAAGAGACAGGTACCCTAACATGCGTGCTAACGCGCTTTGCAACTGCGCGTACCTCCAAATGATATACGGAATAATTTACGGCCAAGAGCAGTTTATTGCAAATTTCGCGTTGCGCTGATGGCAGGCATCTTTTGTTGGAATTTAGGCATCCAGTCAATGCATGAACTCTGCTGTGCTTACTATATCATTGTGGCGTCATACATCTCGGTGTCGTTAGAACTTTCTCTGAAAAACTGTGCCCAATACTGGAGACGTCTACGCTTCGTTGAATGTGCACGCTCGAAATGTGAATAACATAGCGTTCGTGACGTACACGGTGCACTTCAAGCACCATTGCTGTACTGAGATTTTCAGTCAAGGGTGACCTCTCTAAGGCAGTTAGTTATTCAAGACTGCCTGGCCCTATCCACTATGAAAGGGGCACAAGTTACGTTCGCGGCAAGGACAATACTCAAGCATATTACCTTACGCCGCGGTTAAGGAAGGAAATAACGTGTGCCAGTGATTGGCCCTATCACTGACCTTAATCTAACTGGTTCTAAATCTAACTAAATCTAACCACGAAGGCATGTTTGATCTCGCTACCGGTTCCACTTATCCACAGAAAGACTGGCAAGGCTTTTCTTATTTATCTCCAGGGCAGAGGAGCCCCACGTAGCGATCTCAATGTAAGTTTTGCCGTTTTCTGTTTTTTTTTATTTGGGGGGGGGGGGGGAGTAGCAAACAAGGATTGGAGGCCCGATATGCTTTGCAGGTCACGACAGAGCTCTACACGCACCTCTATAAGAGTTACCCGCTTGCAGAACGCATGGTGCACACCAAACACTTATTCGCCTTCCGAGGACACGGCGCATCGGAAAGTTCAGAGCTCGCCATTAAAACTGAAGTGACCAGCTGTTCTCTACTGCAGCTAACTGCAACAGAGAGACGTCTGATCGCTCAAGCGAAACGAAACTAGCACAGTTGCGCAAAACACGGCCGCGCCGCCTCCTCTGCGGGACGTGTGAAGGAATCCAGGACGAAAGGAAGGTGCTCGTCGTTACAACATCTCCCAATCTGAAACAGCACGTACGCTGTGCACGAAAGAATAAACAGGGGCGGATTTATAGATGACACTTACAGGAGGCGTTCCTTTTTGTACAGTGCATTTCTAGACCTCCTTGCAAAAAATGATTTTTTTTTTCATGGCTTTTCCATTGAAACTTTTTCGCTGAGGGCGAGGCTGGAGGGGAGGTATGGCATCATTACGCCTAAATTCGTTCCTGAGATCAGATCATGATAACTGCCTAGAGCACATGCACTGATAAAAGCCAGTCGCTTTATAAGCAAAGGGTCATTTTTGTAAGAAAGCAAAAACCAGACATGTCTGTCGGCTTCGCTAACTAATACGTAACGGCCTCTGCAGATCAAAGAACTGGTTGCTAGTCAGTGGTTTTGTAATCCTCGCGTCATACCGTGTCGTCACCATCGTCATTACCCGGCTTACATCCACTGCAGGGCAAAAGCCTCTGCTCCAATTAGCCTGCAGACTTTCGTAAACTTCAGCCACCCTATACTTCAACTTCCTAACTATATCATTCATCTCTCTTACAGCGCTTCTGCCGCAATCGACCACTCTATTTTTTCCTCGATGTCCGCTCGGAAATTCCCGCAGGTAAATGTTTATCCACTTTGCCAACTACGAGTTCTCCTTGGCTGTCCCACGCACTGCATTTTGAGATCCTCAAGTCGCAAGTGGACCACATAACTGCACACAACGGTCACGGCATCGCGTGCTCACCTCCTTGATGAACTGGACGGTGCCCCTGATGGTCCCCGACGTGAGCACCGCGATGGCCCTCAGCACTGGCGGGTCCTCGGTGATGAATTGGGCGTGATAACAGCTCGCTGCCAACGCCGCGATCACCACCAACAGCAAAGGAAGCGGCAGCAGAAGCGAACGCATGGCTCGAGTTGAAACTGCCGCGTGTGGGCGAGAGCTGCGCGCGAGAGGAACTTTCAGCGGCGGCGGGGCTCTCCCGTGGGCGACTAGTCAACGATGCGGGCCAAGTGAGAGCGGCGGCCGAATACCTGTTTGGAGGCGCCGCAGCAGCGCTGTCTTCGCCTCGTCGACTGGGTCGGGTGTCTGGCGGCTATCTTGTTGCAGCCGTCTCGGATTGCGGCTTGTCGCCAGTGTGAGTCGTTTCGCTTGGCCGGCGGCCGCTCACCGCACGCGTTTGGGGGCGTTCGTGCCAGGTGCTTCCTGCGATGCCGACCTGTACCTGTGCAAAAAAACCAAAGGCCACCATTAACCTGCCTTGGTCTAAGCGGGCTCGCGGCATTGATTCTTTTCTCAGCGGCAGACGGTACGTCTACACTCAGGATGTCTTCGTCTTTCAAGCGTGGCAACAGGAAACGGAGAGTAGAGGTTTTGGCGCTCGATCCACAGCCAGCAGTCGCATGTTTGCGTCGCAGTTTTCGGTGAATATAACTGCGTCAAGATGCTCTAGAGAGGCGCAGAAGACGATAGGGTTATCTTGCTGAACGAGCGAGACTGAACAGTGTGGTCCGAGTGAAGGCGCTTTTTTTTATTTGATCACTTGTAGAGCTAACTAGACATGCCGTACCCCTTATGTGAACGCAAGAAATTATGCAGCAGTAAATGAAAGATATTATAAAAGAAGTAAACAGAGCAAACGCAGGACTGAAGAATTAAACATTAAGAAAGTAAGAAAAAGAAAGAACTGAAGAAAGAAAGAAAAGAAAAAAGAAATATAGAAAGCAAGAAACAAAGGAAGCAAGCAAGAAAGAAAGGACAGGAAGAAAGAGCAAGGATATAAAGGAGAAAGAGAGAGAGAGACAGACCGAAAAAAATTATATGCTGCCGGCGACGTTAGTTCCACAAGTGAAGAACAACAGAAGGAAGGCTGCGTGATTAGGCTGGCCTCCTGTGTAGCCAATCTTTATTGCGACTGCGTCGTTTCGTCGTGGCCTTGTCTTGTTCTCTCAATTCAGCTCCGAGCCACTTGCCGCTTGCTTGCTTCTGCACAGAAGGAAGCCGGTGCTGTTTTTCTAAATTGCTTTAACTGTTCTTTGCTTGGGAGCAATTTTGCAAACGTGGGGTACCGTTGCTCCCAAATTGCCGTTGACAAATAACACCCCCTTTGTCTTATTGTCTCAGCGAAAGCCGTGTATTTCTTCAATGGCGTTTATGCGCATAAGTCTTTATCTAACTTAATGGTTCGTTATTATACCGCAGTAGCACGACGTCAGGCTGATGTAACTCCGCGGCTGAAAAACATAAAATGAAATTAAAGTGTCCTAGTCTTCTGTTGTTCCTCAATCGCGAAAAGGTCACACCGACAGCGGATTCATCTAGCTAGCCCCTCTTTATTTTTCCCGATAGGCGTTGACTTTATGCTCTTTATGCTAGGAAGTCACCACTGTTTTCTGATAGCTAACGAAAGCCTGGATGGCATTCACTAGCCAGCCGTGACGGCGTGTGGTTTTCATTAAGGCGAAACAAGAAACTGGCCCCGATGTAAATTCGCAAAACCCCACTGGATGAGGTTTAGGCTTAGGTTTATGGGCTTTAACGTCCCAAAGCGATTCAGGCTATGCGAGACGCCGTAGTGAACGGCTCCGGAAATTTCGACCACATGGTATTCTTTAACGTGCACTGACATCGCACAGTACACGGTCCTCTAGAATTTCGCCTCCATCGAAATGCGACCGCCGTGGCTGGGACCCGCATCTTTCGGGTCAGCAGCCGAGCGCCATAACCACTCAGCCACTGCGGCGGCCCTCACTGAATGAGATGCCAATGTTAAATAAAAAAAGGAAAGAAGGGCAACAACCGATTAACGAGACCCCTTTAACCGAGCACCATACTTGGCTAGGTGGATGGGCTTGTCGTCCTTCTTACAGTGTCCTGCTTCCTTGCGCTAAATTAGTTGCCAGACCCATATTTAGTTTCTCACCCTGCAATGGCCGACGGCAGAAAATTGAAAACCACATGAGAAGACGTAAGCGCCAGGAGAAACGCAAAGCCCACATACTACAGTGCGCACTACTTATCTTGCGCCTAAGGCGTTTTCAGCGTGAGCAACTAAGCTCAGCGACCATCATCACCACCACTGCCATAATCGTCATCAGGCTAAGTGCAGTAGTCTGCTTTATAGTGTACTAGATTAGAGGCCTAATCTAGTCCATTACAGTCTGAATCAAATGCGCCTGAAGTGGACGTATCGCGTCTTATGACGATAATCGGGATGAAGATGAAGCCAGCAATGATCTGCATCCTCCTTCGCAAGGAAGTAAACATCTGAGTGTGAATCGTTGCAGCTGCCAGCGCCACCACCTTTTGCGACGTGATCGTATACGGACATTTGGAATACGGTGACGCTATCGGTGAGGGGCATAAGGGAGTAGCGCAGGGCCAGCGCACAGGCGCAGGCTATAGGGTCACCGTATCGCTTTGAGGCATAGTGGAATAGCGGGACGCTACAGCGCATGCGCAGAACGCTGACGTGCCTTGGGTGATTGGGTGAGCGGGCGGCGCTAACGCTAAATCGGTGAAACAGCGTGGCCCTCTAACGGCGGATAGCGTAGGGAGCATGGCGGCGTGCATCGAAGCGGGGACCGCTCGCTTCATCGCGTATTCACCGTGGACACGTCGCTGTGAGTTATTCGTAGCATAAATAGGTGGTGCCGCGTGATTTCGCTTCGTTTCAACTTCACGGGGCCCCAAATATTGAACCGATAAAACGCCTAATTTTTCTATATCGATTCTCGAACTCAGCGGTCATAGCCCTAACATTTGCGGGGTTGTCATAAACACATAGGAAGCGGAAACGTGTATTGGCTAAAAATACCTGCGGTGCGTTTTTCAAGACAAAACTGAAGCCACGGCAACTAGGAAGATAAATCGCCCCCGAAATGTTAAAAATATATTTTTTTACTACCTTTTCTTTTTTTCCGTCATGGCGCTACGTGCAAATGACGCTAAGAGACCGCTCGCGGCCCTGTTCTATAAGCCGTGTGTGCGGACTCGCTCCGCTAACGCTATGTGTGGGCAGATAGGGCCACCCTATGTGCGGCGACCCAATACTAAAACTATTTCAACAATCTGACGGCTGCTTACACCCGCTCGGGTAGGCTAGCGTTGCGCGCGGTGTGGGAGTCACCGACCCCACTGAAATTTCGCTGACTCATTCGCTGTTTGTCCGAAGAGCGGGTTTGGAGAGGAGGACGAGGAACAACGCGCGGGAATGCAGGGATGACGCGCTGACGACAACCAACGACGTCCGTTGCGGGGAGGCCAAGAAGGCGGAGGGACCCGAGCTGAGGAAGAAGGCTTGGCAAGCAAGGTGGGATAGAGGAGCGAGGGGCCTCGCCTCCCGGAAGACGACTATCCACCGTGCGAAGATCGAATTCTGCCCGTCAGCGCATGCAACCAACCATTACCATCGGCGCTGACACAGCGATGACGAACTGCATGCACCGGACCACCGCAGTGGCATCCAGACTCGTTCTCAACGCCTGCTGGTGAGCGGGGCCATCCAGTTACGGATTAAGTTTGGTTAGCCCTGTTGCGTGTGTGGTGCCTGCTCTCCATCCTGAAAAGAGCCTTATACAGCAGGGGCATCACAGTATAAAAGCACTCTTTTATAGATTGTAACTGATCGTAGCATTCGCTGCTGTGCCACACGATAGTCTCTCTTCCATCACGTTAAAAGAGGACTCAATCAGACCTGCGTCACTCAAGCACTTCGAGAGGAACTACGCACCCCCCCCCCCCCCCTCCCTCCCCTCTGCACACACGTAAAGAGAGCAAGAGAGACGCTTTCCTTGGGACGCGTGGGCGTCCTGTCTGGTTCTTCCCATTTCCGCGGCACTGAAAACACCGAGGTAAAAAAAAGAAAAGAAAGGCAGGGCACGACAAAGGTGCAGTGGGCGGCGAGGTTGTTTTCGTCGTGGAAGGGTCAACATTCATGTTCGGCATCGTTTGTAGTGGCGCGCTTCACAGTCTGCTGCCGACATTTGCTGTGTGGTAGGCGACGCTAATGGAATTACCCCTGGGCTACTGACCAGCCTATTTGATTATCCCCTTGGTGCGCGGTACACGGCCGCTGCGACGAAGGTAGTATGCGGGTAGGATAGTTTGTCCTGCCGGTGCGCTTAGATCTGTACAGAGGACATCGCAAACTTCCGAGAGAGCCTCAGCTTTCTCACCGTGCGCTGCTACATGTGGGGCTTGCAGTGTAAGGTAGAGCTTTGTGGATGTGCAAGGGAGCCATTGGCCGCAGAAGTAAACAACTGACCATGGAAACGGTCGTAGCTTATTTACTCAAGAACGTGAGGTGCAGGAGTGGTTAAATTATTTACCCTTTGTACCTATTGGGAGCTATTGTTTTTAAATAATTATTTAAGCGTAATTACCGATCAACGCAGCATTCTGACTATATAGTGAACCTATTATCACACGAAATTCCGTAGGTTCAGATTTCAGAATTTCTGTACTTTATTATACTTTAAATTAAAAACGAAAGAGAATATCAAGGTCATGTAAGGTAGAGCCATTGAAGGACTTGAAGGTGAGAAAAAGTGATGCTAAAATAGCGTTGTGCGTGAATTCGCTAGGTTGCTTTTACACATCACCGAACTATAGTATCATATAAAGGATAACAACACGTCATAGAAGAACTTTATTCTGTGTTTTTAAAAGCTAAAAAACGACAAAACTGATGTGTCAGTTTTGGTGCACTTTCTTTTCTCAGCGCGACAAGGAATATCTGGTGTCACTATCAAGAAACAGATTTTCATTATAGGCCTGTGTAAAAAATCTCGAGGAAAATGGTCACTTTTGGCTTAATTAATTGTCTTAACCGATTTTAACCCTATGTTCATTTTCTTATGCAACTACATGTTGCTAACAGCATAGTTATTTCTTGATTGTGTGTTGATGTTCCTGGGAGGGGCTCAGGGCCCTCCAAATGTGGCTGATTGGGCAGTGATGAAGCAGAAGGTGCAAATGCGGGAGATCAAAATGAGAAATGTATTTGCATGAACATACGAGGGAAAACTGCGATTTGTAGAAACAAAGTCCAAAAGACAGTGTCAGCAAAACTACTACTCAAAGAAAAAGTATCTCACACAAAGAAACAACTGTTAATGAACCTTACTTATCGACCAAAAGTTGAAGCTTAGGTACTTGCAGAAGTACATGCTAAGCACGGAGCCTTCACCTAGACTCCTGTTTGATGATGTGTCGTCCATTTTTAAAGGCTCTGCTGATGAAAAAAATGGGGTGGTCGATTCCAAATACTCGCCCCGGGCTTCAATATATCAATGAAATTCTAATAAAAGGTCACCAGGTGCTTGATGATTGAAGACAGTCTCAAACCCAGGGCGCTGCTGAAAAAGACAAACAGATCGAGAAACGTTCTCAACTCTCTCTTTCCACCTGTCTACAGCTCTTCGTCGCATCTGACGGAGCGCCACCGCACCTGTGTGCCGCTTCCTGAAGATGACGCGTCCCTTTAGGTATAATCGCTGCCGATTAGCGGTGACTGTTCAGAACAAGCGCGTTTGTGGGAGTCGGGCGGCCCCGGCTTATCACGTTAGGGCCATTTTCCATGACGTCGTTCGTCCAACTAACGCGAGACGGCGGATGTTTTTGTTGTCGGAAACATTTTGTTGATAAAAATAAAAGAAAATTATAAAATTAATGGTTGCAGAACTGGTGGTGTCCTCATTTCACGACCCCTGTGGCTGTCGCTGCCGCCCAGGCTTGCTTAATCAACTGACGCTGAATGGCAATGTCCGAGCTGAGCAGAGTGGCTTCCCACTGCTCCCTCGTTCTAGGGAATTTTGGTTCCAGTGGTTTTGGTCCGACGCACCCACTTGTAATGTGGTATGTTGTGGGAAGTTCTTCGCCCCACGGGCAGGAGCCTTCGTAACGCCCGGGAAAATAATGTGGCACTTAAATGGATTGGGAAAGGCGTCGGTCTGGCGTTGTCTCCATTCGCACGCCTCCTGAGGATTTAGGCTTTTTGTGCGATGATGGGTACGAGTTGCTGGCGGAGCGTTCTAAAGTATTGGAGCCGTGCGCTGTAGGCAGTGGGGAGGATTTCGGGGGTGGTGTCTGTCGCTCGGTTGGTGTGCCCTCGAGCTGACAGGTCCGCCACCTCGTTTCCCTCGAGCCCCGGAGCCCACGTGATTTCGTGTTGGAGTTCGGAATTGTGTACAGGGGAGGTTGTTGCGAATGTGGCTAACTTTTTGGGGATTTTTCCTGCGAGAATAAGTCGACATGCCGCCTGGGAGTCCGACACAGTCTGTACTTCTTTGCCGTGGGTATCTCCGTACTGGACGGCGAGCGCTATCGCGGCCGTTTCAGCTTCGGTGGCGGTGCAGTGCCTCAGTGAAACGCTGGCCACTTCTTGGAATGTCGAGTCCACCACCACTGCCGTGGCGCGCGTTGCGTCTCTGTGTAATGCGGCGTCTGCGTATAGATTCCGACAGTAGGGATCGTTGCTTCAGGACCTCACCGTAACAGCAAAACAGTACAGATTTCAGACTGGATTTCAGTGAGGGGAGTTTGGGTGCCTCGAGGGGAGGGAAACTGAAGCGCCAAAAGGAGATGAGTGGACAAACACAAACAAGAAAACATTAATTGGTTATATTTTTGTGTTCTATAAGCGCTGAAAACACTGTTAAATCATCTGGTCATAAAAGTGGTTAAGTTGCGCGCATTTAGTTTAAAAGTAGACATTTTTCTTCGTAAAAATATATGCTCACATTCTCTCATTGCAGCAGTCAGCGGCTCTTATGCCAGTGTAGGTTTCGCTATCTGGCGACTTTTTTTGCGTGCAGCTACTCTCCACAGCCCGTTGCTTGAAAACTCGGGTGCGAAAAAACAGCTACTAAACATGGAGCTATAACTACCTATATCTACACCTCTCGAGTAGTAACAGGAGTAATAGGGCGTGTTGGTACATTAATATTTTGAAACCGAGTGTCACAACAAGGTGAAGATAACGGAAGAAGGCGCGATGAGCGCTTACTAAAAATATCCTTGGCAGACAGCCCTCGTCGTGTCTTCTTCCTTCGCCCTTGTCTCATGTCTCGCGCGGATCCTCGAAAACGTTCGAGGATTAAATTTTCCCGCCAAACAAGGCGTGGGTATAACGGTATTGTTATTTAATTATGACGTCAGTGTTTAGTTGCCCACTCATTTCGGAGAGGGCGCTGGCTTCGCACCGTAGGCCTCCATGTTTTGAACGCACGCTACCACTGTACATCTATCCTGGAATTATCATAAATGCCGCGAACGAAGGTAGGATGCGGGCCTGCGAAGAAGTACTTCGCAGGCCCGCACGTTTCCACTACGGTCAGCGCTTTAGGCGGCTCCAACGGAAGGGAGGCGGCTGTCAACGATCGCGGGTTGTTCCGTCACTTATGGTGCTGTACTTTCTTAGCGGCGCCGTTAAGCTGAAGAAGGCGTCGTTTACAGCTCGAAAGAGGGCTTGATTGGGCAGCATGCAATTCTTTGACGTGACCTAAGTAGTTTGCTTACAAGAGTTCGGGCCGCCGCGGTGGCTGAGTGGTTACGGCGCTCGGCTGCTGGCCCGAAAGACGCGGGCTCAATCCCGGCCGCGGTGGTCGAATTTCGATGGAGGCGAAATTCTAGAGTCCCGTGTGCTGTGCGATGTCAGTGCACGTTAAGAACCCCAGGTCGTCGAAATCTCCGGTGCCCTCCACTACCGCGTCTCTCATAGCCTGAGTCGCTTTGGGACGTTAAACCCCCATAGACTTAACTAAACATAAACTGAACTATAAATGTTTGGTGCTTATCCAATCTTAAATAGCTGCCGCGGTGGCTCATTGGTTATGGCGCTCGGCTGCTGACCCGAAAGGCGCGGGTTCAATGTCGGCCGCGGCGGTCGAATTTCGATGGAGACGAAATTCTAGAGGCCGGTGTACTGTGCGATGTCAGTGCACGTTTAAGAACCGCAGGTGGTCGAAATTTTTGGAGCCCTTCATTACAGCATCCCTCATAGGCTGAGTCGCTTTGGAACGTTAAATTCCCATAACCCATAAACAAAAAAAAAACAGTCTGAAATCTGTACTGTTATGCTGTTACGGTGACGTCCTGAAGCAACTATCCCTACTGCCAGCATAAAGACGTCAGCCTTGTTCAAAGATCAGTTTCGTGCCGAGAGGCTTTGCATCGGCACTGCAGCTGAAAGCGATAGGCATCGAAGGGTCCAACGCGGTACACCCTGCCTGTCGTTCCCAGAAGCACGAAGGGGAACCTCAGGTGATGAATATACGCTCTCCGTATTGCAGTTTGGCATTTCGGGAGAAAGACGCTGTCGTTCCCCCCTCCTCCCATAGAACCCTCCCGATGGGCCGATAAACGACAGCACTCGTCCTTCGAACTTTCGCTCGCGCTCGAGAAGGCACTATAGGTGCTCGCGGCATCTCCCTGGGAGATAAGCTTAACGATTACGTGCTTGGCCAGTGCCTGCCGCGGTGATATACTACGGCCATGAATTGCCGAACGGCGAGCAGGAGCCGTTTAGACGCCTATGGCCTTAATGGGTGGTTATAGCCGGGTAACATCATGAAAAGCTCAAATAATGAGCCCGCTCCCTTTACCGATGATTTTTTGTTCGTTTATCGCCTTGGTTTCTGGCGCTATCGTTTCCTGCTTCGCTTCACGGAGCAACCTCGCCAGTCACGTAGCTTTAAGCCATCTAAACACACACTAGGTTGTGAGCATATGACAGCGACTATGCGCGTGTTCGTCTGCGACCTTGAAGTCTACATCCATGGCTCGTCAGCAGGAAGGTTTACATCATGTTTTACATAATGTTTTACATCATGCTTAAGTAAAGAACGGCCGAGAGCCGCGGGCATGCTGTTTCTGATGACTGGCACCATCTATGCGCTGTCCCGTTTGCATATATGCGGAGATATTGTTTGTCAATACACACATACGCACGCACGCATGCACACGCGGCGGACGGACGGAAGCCGTACATATATTTCCCCGCTCACGCCTGCTCCCGCGTCGCGCCTCGCGCATGCGCAGACAGGCTCCAGCGTACGCCCGTGCGCGTAGGCGCTCCGCCTGTACGCCTAGGATGTGCCCATCGAGTTGGGGCTTTAGGCTGCGTCTGAAGGACGAGGCTGGGCGAGGGGAGGAGGGGGGGGGGTCGTTCTGCGAGCCGCGTGTCACTAGCAGCAGGCCCGTTACGTAGGAAGGAAAATCGTATGTTGGCTCTGCGACAAACCAACGGTACACAGCTGCAAATGGCAGTGCTCGTGGCACGTCAAAATTAATTGATTGTCTTAATTAACGACTCATATGCCGTCGTTGCGGTGATGTGGCGAGCGGATGTGGTTACCATGGAAGAAGGAGGGTGCGACGAGAGCATAAGCAACCTTAACCGCCGTATGGTTGCAACGGTTATCATCCGAAAAGTGGTTACCCTGCAAGGGCACGGCAAGAGCGTAGGAATGCGTAACCGGATGGTCCGGAAGGTGGGATAGGAGGACGGTGTGGAGAGAGCGAAGGAATTCACAACGGGTACTGTTACCCTGGAAAGGGGAGGGCATGACGAGAGCATAAGAAGGCGTTATCGGCCACGGAAAACACCTGGAGGTTAGGCACCCTGGAAGGACAAAGAGGGTTACCGAGGAATGAGGCTTTATGGCAAGAGCGTGGGAAGACGCAAGCTGTACGTGGTTGCCATGAGAACCAACCGGAGGGTAGTTAGCCTAGAAGGAGGAGGGCGTGGCGAGAGTGCAGGAAGGCTTCCACGGTAACCATCAAGGGCCTGTAAACGCGCTGTGCCTTTTTCCGCTGAGGACCAGCCGTTCCTTGCAACGTGCTGCATTTAGGCGAAGCAGATGACAGCACTTCTTGCAAGTCTTTTCTTTTTTATTGTCGAGGTTTGCATCTAGCTTTGAGGAGCAGTACGACTCACTCGCTACGCTGCGCCGACTGGCACTGAGGCGGTGGATCTACGAGGGATGCGCACAAAAGGAATAGCCAGCGTGAGCCATGGTGCGCGCAAGGAGCTTTCATATTGTCACGTAGTGGTGACGGCAGTCGAAGCAGCGATGAAGACGGACGAAAGGGTCTTCTAAAAGAACTGTTTATTGGGCTGACTTGCACCCAAAATGGACTGAATCACTCGGCGGTGGCGAAGCGACAAGCGTGCTCGGCGGTCGTCGAACAGAATGCCCGCCGCTGTCGGCCGTGCTCAATTTAAAGCTGATAGCGAACATTCGAGATAAAGGGCGCAAAGTTACTAGAACATTCCGGAACAACGTAGAATCAGCTTTGCCTGGCTGCGATCAATCGAGATAAATCTAGTCGCGTCTTGCGTCGCAAACAAAGCGATAAGGTGGTGTCGCGGCAGATTTGAAAAACGAACAAACACTGGAAATATTCGCGGCATTACTCCCCTCTCAAAGAAGCATCGACCCGATGCATTAAAACAAATAATGCGACTAGTAAGGAAAAAAAACGGATCTTGCGAAAATAGAGCATGGAAATGCAGCGGCCTTTAGCGCGCATAATACGGCTTCAGACGGACTACATGGACAACTTCTGGTCGTACGCGACGTCGCTGGGATGCAGTCATTGCGTCAGGGATGACTTCATAATCCAGTTCACCCAGCCGACGAAGAACCTTGTACGGACCGAAATAGCGGCGCAAAAGCTTTTCACTCAATCCACGGCGGCGAATGGGTGTCCACACCCAGACTTGGTCTCCTAGCTTGTATTCCGCGTTGCGTCTTCGTAGGTTGTAGCGTCTGGCGTCGGACCGCTGCTGATCTTGATCCGTAATCGGGCAAGCCTTCGAGCTTCTTCTGCGCGTTGAAGGTAGGCGGCAACGTCGACGTTCTCTTCTTCTGTAACGTTGGGCAGCATGGCGTCTAGCGTGGTCGTGGCATCCCTGCCATGGACAAGCCTAAAAGGCGTCATCTGGGTGGTCTCCTGCACTGCGGTGTTGTAGGCGAAGACGACGTAAGGCAGGATGACATCCCAGGTTTTATGTTCGGCATCGACATACATAGCGAGCATATCGGCGATGGTTTTGTTCAGGCGCTCGGTCAGTCAGTTGGTCTGTGGATGGTATGCAGTTGTCCCCCGGTGGCTCGTTTGGCTGTAGCGCAGGATGGCTTGCTTGAGTTCCGCCGTAAATGCTGTTCCTCTGTCCGTGATGAGCACATCGGGGGCGCCGTGTCGAAGAAGAATGCACTCCACGAAAAATTTGGCCACTTCTGCTGCTGTTCCGTTCGGTACGGCTTTCGCCTCGGCGTAGCGGGTCAGGTAGTCGGTCGCTATAATGATCCCCTTATTTCCAGATGTTGACGTTGGAAAAGGGCCAAGCAAGTCCATGCCAATCTGCTGAAAGGGTCTTGAGGGAGGTTCAATGGGGTTCAGAAATCCTGCTGGTCGTGTGGGAGGAGTCTTTCGTCGCTGACAATCTCGGCATGTTTTCACATAGTGTGCGACATCGGCAGACAGTCGGGGCCAGTAATACTTGTCTTGAATGCGGCGGAGGGTGCGAGTAACCCCGAGATGTCCAGCTGTCGGCTCGTCGTGTGAAGCCTGTAGAACTTTTTCGCGTAGACAAGTAGGTAAAACAAGGAGGTTGGCTGTTTTGTTCGCTGTAAAGTTCTTCTTCACAAGGACCTCATTCTGCACACAGAAAGAAGACAGTCCTCGCTTGAATGAAGCGGGGGGTGAAGAAACCTTGCCTTCCAGGTACTCGATGAGGCCTTTTAGGTTGGGGTCCGAGCGTTGCTGCTGAGCAAAAGAGCTTGCGCTGATGGGTCCCAGGAAGGCGTCCTCATCGTCGTCCAGCGGTGGTGCATCTACAGGGGCTCGTGAGAGGCAATCGGCGTCAGTGTGGTTGCGTCCGGACTTGTAAACGACGGTGACGTCAAATTCTTGGAGACGCAGACTCCATCGAGCGAGTCGGCCAGAGGGATCCTTCAAATTGGCAAGCCAGCAGAGCGCGTGGTGGTCGCTGACCACCTTAAACGGCCGTCCGTAGAGGTAGGGGCGGAATTTCGACATAGCCCAGATGATGGCAAGGCACTCCTTCTCAGTGGTCGAATAGTTAGCCTCGGCCTTGGAAAGGGAACGGCTAGCATATGCGATGACCTTCTCCAGCCCGTCACGTTTTTGAACGAGAACGGCGCCTAGTCCCACGCTGCTTGCGTCGGTATGAACTTCAGTATCGGGGTTTTCATCAAAATGCGCAAGGATCGGTGGGGACTGTAAACGACGCTGAAGTTCCTTGAAGGCTTCTGCTTGCGGCGCTTCCCATTTAAACGGCACGTCTGCCTTCGTCAGTTGGGTCAGGGGCTCGGCGATGCGCGAAAAGTTTTTCACAAATCGTCGGTAATATGCGCATAGTCCGAGAAATCTGCGCACTGCTTTCTTATCGGCCGGCGGTTGAAACTGTTCAATAGCAGCTGTTTTCTGCGGGTCTGGGCGTACTCCTTCCTTGCTAACGATGTGGCCTAGAAACAGCAGCTCTTCGTAGGCAAAGTGGCATTTCTCTGCTTTCAAGGTTAGGCCAGACGACTTGATTGCGTCTAGTACTGTTCGAAGTCTTTTGAGGTGCTCTTCAAAGTTCGAGGCGAAGACAACGACGTCATCTAAATATACCAGACAAATTTTCCACTTCAGGCCTGCCAGCACTGTATCCATTACTCGCTGAAACGTCGCTGGTGCGGAACAGAGACCAAATGGCATCACCTTGAACTCAAACAGCCCATCTGGAGTTATGAATGCTGTCTTCTCGCGATCTCTTTCGTCGACCTCAATTTGCCAGTAGCCGCTCTTGAGGTCCATCGATGAGAAATATTTGGCGTTGCAGAGGCGGTCCAGTGTGTCGTCGATGCGGGGGAGGGGGTAGACGTCCTTCTTTGTTATGTTGTTCAAGCGGCGGTAATCCACGCAGAATCGAAGTGCGCCGTCTTTCTTTCTCACTAGAACAACCGGTACCGCCCATGGGCTGTTTGAAGGCTGGATGACTTCGTCGCGAAGCATTTCTTCGACTTGGTCCCGGATGGCTTGTCGTTCTCGCGGAGACACACGGTAGGGGCTTTGACGGAGAGGTCGGACGTGTTGATCCGTTATAATGCGATGCTTGGCAATTGGCGTCTGTCGCACCTTCGGCGATGTCGAAAAGCACTCACTGTAGTTTTGAAGCAGATTGCGGATCTGGTCTTGTCTGTTACGGTGCAGGGCTGGGTTGATGTCGAAAGTGGGCGAGTTCTCTTGGTCAGGCGGATCTTCTGCGGAGGGGTCGGAGAGGGCGAAGGAATCTCGTACGTCAGATATTTCGTCGTAGAAAGCAATCGTCGTTCCTCTGTTAATATGCCGGTATTCTTCGCTGAAGTTAGTCAGCAGTACTTCGGCCTGGCCATTGCGGAAATGTGCGATGCCTCTTGCGATGCTGATTCCTCGGTCTAGTAGCAACTGCATGTTCCCCTCGATGATGGCTTCAGTGTTTATGGCTTTCGTGGCGCCTACGGTCACGATAACGCTTGAACGGGGTGGGACGCTCACTTCTTCCTCCAGGACACTTAGGGCAACGTGATTTTCCCGAGTTTTCATCGAAGCGATGGCTTCGTCTGTCGAAAGCGTGATCAGCTTGGATCGCAGGTCGATGATCGCCTGATGCTCATTAAGGAAATCCATACCCAAGATCACTTCGCGGGAGCATTGCGGTAGCACAACAAAGGTCGCAGGATAGGTATGTCCTTTGACAGTCACTCGCGCTTTGCATCGTCCTGTTGGCGTAATGAGGTGGCCCCCAGCGGTGCGAATTTGTGGGCCGTCCCAAGCCGTTGTGACTTTTCTGAGCTGCGCAGCGAATGTTCCATTCATCACCGAGTAATCGGCTCCTGTGTCGACTAGAGCGGTAACTTTCCGGCCGTCGATAGTCACTTCTAGGTCGGAGGTCCTGGCTCTTGCATTGCATGTCGCTCTCGGCGTCGGGTCACGGCTTCGTCGCGTATGCGAGTCACGGGTTGGGCGTGTGGTCGAAGCTCCTCTGGGTGGCGGCGTCGATTTCAAGGTAGCTTGCGTCGTGGTTCTCATTGTGTGCGGCGTCGGTGCAGCGAGTGTCGGTTCTTCATGCGGCGTCGCGGGTGCAGCGTCTTCATGGGGCGTGGTCGGTGGAGGATCTTCGGCGTTTAGCTCGTGAGCAACCTCACCTCCAGATGTTGCTGCCTTTAGTTTCCCCTACGGGGCTGGGCGACCTTCCTCGTACCACGGCTGCGTAGCTGCGGCGTGGCGACGCAAAGCGCGAGGTTGACGGCGATGGTGAGCGCGAAAAGCGGTTCGGCGTGTACTCTTCTCGACGCAGGTACTCGTCGATTTCGTGCGGACGTTGTCCGAAGCGTGGTCGTGGGGCGTTAACGGCAAATCCTCGAAGACCGATACGTCGGTACGGGCAGTGACGAAGAATATGGCCGGCCTCACCGCAATGGAAGCACAACGGCCGGTTGTCGGAAGTCCTCCAGGCGTCGCATTTCCTGGGGCTTGAGCGTCGGTCATAGGCTGGGCGGGCGGGGGCTGGGAGGCGGCGTTGTGGAACGATTGGCTCATCTCGGGGAGGACATGGGGGTTGTCGCTGGCGCTGAGCAGTACTTACTGCAGCGGCGTAGGTCATGGCCTGGGGTTCTGTGGCCGTCGGGGTGCCAAGTGCCTGTTGCACTTCTTCCTGTACCACATCCATCAGAGTCGCTGCTTGTGGCTGTGGGGAAGATGGCAGTAATCGGCGTAGCTCCTCTCGGACGATTTCGCGGATAACTTCCCGCAAACTGTCGCTGGTGGTGGCCGGCGTGTCCGAACGGATTGCACAGGCAGAGGAAGGACGATTGTACTGCCGAGCTCGAACGTCGAGGGTCTTCTCAATCGTGCAGGCTTCTTGCATAAACTCCTCGACTGTTTTTGGCGGCTGGCGGACGAGGCTTGCAAAGAGTTGTTCTTTTACGCCACGCATTAAAAACTGAACTTTCTTTTCCTCGGTCATCCCGGGATCGGCGCGGCGAAATAGGCGCTTCATCTCCTCGACGTAACTGCGGACGGGCTCATTCGGAAGCTGGATCCTGGACTCGAGGAGTCGTTCGGCTCTTTCTTTCTTCACGACACTGGTGAATACTTTCAATAGTTCTCTCTTGAATAGCTCCCATGTCGTAAGGGACGACTCGTAGTTTTCGTACCACGTGCGTGCGGAGCCATCCAATGAGAAAAAAACGTGTCCAATCTTTGCCGCATCATCCCACTTGTTGAATGACGCCACGCGCTCAAATTGCTCCAACCATTCTTCAGGGTCTTCGCCTAGGGATCCATTGAAAGTTGGCGGCACCCGCGGCTGCTGCAGTATGATCGGTGTCGACATCTTTGGCGAGGTTGCAGTGCTGGTAGCAGCGTCTTTTCGCTGTCTGGTGCGGTCCGGCAGTTTCCCGAACTCAGGCTCCTCTCCCTGGAGACGTCGGCTGGCTCGCTGAGCTGCTGGTTCGTCCTCGGGTGTGAAGCGCTCAGGGCTGGGTTCACGACTTGAAGGGGGCGTCCGGAACATGGAAGTTACCCAGCACCTCCACCAGATGTCACGTAGTGGTGACGGCAGTCGAAGCAGCGATGAAGACGGACGAAAGGGTCTTCTAAAAGAACTGTTTATTGGGCTGTCTTGCACCCAAAATGGACTGAATCACTCGGCGGCGGCGAAGCGACAAGCGTGCTCGGCGGTCGTCGAACAGAATGCCCGCCGCTGTCGGCCGTGCTCAATTTAAAGCTGATAGCGAACATTCGAGATAAAGGGCACAAAGTTACTAGAACATTCCGGAACAACGTAGAATCAGCTTTGCCTGGCTGCGATCAATCGAGATAAATCTAGTCGCGTCTTGCGTCGCAAACAAAGCGATAAGGTGGTGTCGCGGCAGATTTGAAAAACGAACAAACACTGGGAATATTCGCGGCAATATCAAGGATAGACGTGATGTCTGAATGAAAAAGGCTAGCGTTATGCCCTGCTACTGGACCTAATTTAATGTGATATTCAATGTACAGGGCCTGCTCAGCAGGTGTTTTGAATAGTGCTTCGTTTGAATTGAAAATCAAGCTACGAGGACGGGTTTCACCGGGATGCAAACTGAAATTAAGGCAAATATTGATAGTAACAGTAAAAAGAAGGTGAAATGTAATTAACATCATTATCAGTTCACTTAGGTCCACTGCAGGACAAAGGCCTCTCCCATATCCCAGCAATCAACCTTGTCCTCTGATAGCCGTCGACCACCTTCTTCCCGCAAACTTCCTGATATCAAAGGGCCACACGACTCTCTTCCATCCTCTGCTGCGGCTGTCTTCATTTGAAACCGCTAGCCTCTGTGGCTATCGACTACACGTTATCGATTGCCTGTTACTGATTAGTTTGAAATGCTCTACTTTCTCTATCTTATCTACGCTGTTTGAGTTGTTCACGCTGCATAATGTAGAGAAAATTTACATGCGTGTAATGTACAGGTGCCACGACATGCTTTGATGATTCTCTGTACCACTCACTATTAGGCGCCTGTGCTGCATAAAGACCCTAACCACACAAGCATCTTCAATGAGCCTTGTTAAACGTGAATAATAATAAGACGCGTCAAGGAGACACTATCAAACAGGAATAATTATAGGAAGCTGGACGCTTTCCGCCGATAGCCCGTAGCACATTTGCTTTCGGCTCGTCTTGGGAAAGATCAGGAAACGGGCTATAGCCACAGCGCCTACAGTCGAAGAGCGAGGGAAGCAGTTAAAGGAGTGTCCGTGTTTCTGTCAACCTCCAGGCGAGCTTGACAGGCAGCCAGGTGCCGCAGTTTAGCGAGCCCTCCCCCGCAGCTTTTCTGTCTTCCGCCACTTTTACTTCGCCGTCGTTACTTCCTTCCGCCCATCGGTGCCGCGAAGAGAGTTGGGTAACGTCACCTCGAAAGCCACGCTTCTTTTCGGCTTGCGGTGGTTTCTAGGTGGGGTGCAGTTTCGGTATTAAAGTGCTCTCAGCGAGATAAATGAGCCGCCGCCTGGGAGCTGCGTGCCCTAACGTTAGCAGAGCTAATGGAACGTAGCCTCACGTGGCCGCCTGAAGCCTGCGCATAAACAGTGGCTCGCTGAGGTGTGACAGAAAAGGCAGCGTGGGCAGGGTGTAAAAACTAGTCTTTCAAATTGCGGTCTTTTTCTGGAGCGAGTTGATACGCGCTCTGAGCAAGGAGAGCATGATTGCAAGCGTTGCCATTTTTGATACAGTCGGGTTTGACCAACTCACCCACTCCCTGGAAAATCCGTGGGCTTTAAGTGCATTTAATAATGCGAAAGCATTATATGGCTCATCGGCAAGAAAACACGGAGTATGGTCCCAAAAATTCAAGATGACGTGGCCATGATATAAAAAGCAAAATAAAACGTCTTTCAAGATTGCGAGGCGAGCACGCAACCCACAAGTAACAAAACCGCGTTGCTTCTTGGGAAACGGTGGTGAACCTAGTGTATGCGTTGCCTTACTACTGTATGCTAATGAGTAGGTGTGTCATTACAAACGAAGAGAATAAATTAGTAAGTAATTAAATAGAAAATAAGAAAGAATGCTTTCCGAAGCACGTATGTGGTCTTAAATGCCCTCCGTAATTTTTCTTCCCCTCTCCCCTGTTTCCCTCTAAGTCATCCCTTCTCTCACGGCGTAGCTCAGGTACGCACACGGAGTGAGGCAGTTATTGCGTTTCATCATCTCATAACCTAGCCTAACCTAATCTAACCTAACGTAACCTAGCCTAACCTAACCTGACCGCACCTGACATAACCTGATCTGACCTGACCTAACCTAACCTAACCTAACCTAACCTAACCTAACCTAACCTAACCTAACCTAACCTAACCTAATTAACCTGACCTAACGTCCTTAAAGCTTTGAATGACTTCCCTTTATTTTTGCAAAGCTAGATAGGAGAGTTTCAAAGACAATTAATGTTAATCGATGAGCGAAAGGTAAGCAGCATAAAGCAATATATTGAGATGATAGAGCAGGCTCTAAAGAAGCGAGGCAGCCTAGAAAAGAGCAGGGAGAAATTAAGCACTGAAAAAAAAATCATTGTACGCCTTAAAAGAGAATGAGGATAACGTCATTATCAATATGCGTAAGATACGTAAAGCAACCGAAGAATTCTACACAGATGTGTACAACAGCCGAAATAATCAGAATACTAATGACGAAGACATTGATGTAGAGGAACTGGACATCCCGAAGGTAATGAAAAAGGATGTAATACCAGCTTTACAATTAATGCAAAGACAAAAGCTGCAACTGAGGAGCAATCAACTGGAGATTTGTTGAAAGACGATGAGGAAATTGTGCTAGAAAAACATGCTACTCTGCATATGCATTTGCTCACAACCTCTAGCTTACCTGAAACTGGAAGAACACTAAAATCATCTTAAACCATTCAAAGGACTTAATTTATAGAAAGGATCAGCTAATTATCCATAGTTTACAAGTTCTTTACTAAGGTAATCACTGATAGAATTCCATCAACCTTAGTCTTCAATTAACCAAAGGAGCGGGCTGGCTTTTCGAAGGGTTACTCAACGATAGATCATATTCACACCATCAATCAGGTGAAAGAGAAATGCGCAAAATATACCCAACCTCTATACTATATAGCCTCCATAGATCGCAAGAACGCATCTGACTCAGTCGAAATCTTAGTAGCCGCCGCGGTGGCTGAGTGGTTATGGCGCTCGGCTTCTGGCCCGAAAGACGCGGGTTCGATCCCGGCCGCGGCGGTCGAATTTCGATGGAGGCGAAATTCTAGAGGCCCGTGTACTGTGCGATGTCAGTGCACGTTAAAGAACCCCAGGTGGTCGAAATTTCCGGAGCCCTTCACTACGGCGTCTCCCATAGCCTGAGTCGCTTTGGGACGTTAAACCCCCATGAACTAAACCAAACCAAACCGAAAACTTAGTAGTCAAGAAGGCATCCTGGAGGCCAGCGTAGAGGCTTACGAAAAGGGTTCAGCTTAAACCGAGGGTAACGAAGCCAGCAATGGAAAGGGAAATCATAGATGCAACGCTGGGAGACAGGGAGAGAGCAGATTGGTCATAGAACAAATGCGCGTTAATGACACTCTAGTCGAAATCAAGAAGAACAAATAGGCATGTACATTGCTTGTAATGCGAAGTAAATATATCCGATGGTCGTTAAAGGTAACGGAGTGGATTTCAAGAGAACTCAAGTGTAGCATGGGGCGGTAGAAATTTAGGTGGGCGGATGAGATTAAGAAGTTTGCGGGGATAGGGTGGCCGAAGCTGGCACAGGACAGAGTAAATTGGAGAGATATGGGAGATGTCTTCGACCTGCAGGGGTCGTTGTCAGGCTGATAGTGATGAGACGCCAAACATACTGGTAATCATGAAAAACAAAACACGCCGTCGTGTCTCCCAGTATTCAGGGACAGAAGCGGTTGTCACAACGGAGCTGAAAAGGACACAAAATCGCAGCTGTTTTCAGATATATAACTGACTAGCGAAACTGTTTCAGAATCCAAGCATATATTGCAGTTAAGATGCTGCAGCGATGAGTTATGAAACCTTGTACTTGCCTCAAATTTGAAGCAGTGACAGAGCCACAAATTTAAAGTATTTTGTGAGCTCGCTTGATGTCGCAGTTCAGAAGAAAGAGATATGTTGAATATGTTTAGAACCAAGAATTTGTAGAGCATTTTTTGAACTCACGTGAGGCCCCATCGAATGAGTCCTGAGTCTGAATAAGTTTAACGCTCAAACGAGTACCTAATAATTAGTGAGAGTGCACGTCACGGGTGGAGCTTCTGAGCTTCACGGTCGCCGTGAAGCTGAGTGGGCCTTGCAACCACAGAGTATCAGCCCGAGTTGAGTGTAGTGAATTTTGATCACTTCGCTGAGTGTGCACCACAATTCTAATGCTTCTGTTGGGGCTATTGTTGCTAAAGTCGCTTCCGTACTACCACCAATAAAGAATGCTGGAATGGGCTAAAAAATATTTGCCAGCTTCCTGGTCATTTAGTTACCGCTACTCTACTGCTATTACCAGTACTATACTAAAAGGTCATTAAGATTAATAATATCTGCCATCCAAGCCTTCTGCAAGAAATAGAGGTCGTAATAAAATAAGCTACGGATAAAACAAGCTCACCAGAAAACTTGCGATGGCGTGTCCACATTACGCTAAATTCGCATTTTACGGCCTTGGAAATGTATGCGCCTTTTCAGGCAATTGATCCGAGGACAATGTGTTTAAGAGATGCACGCCTTCACCGCTGTTCTAATCACGCGGCGAGCGCGCGAAAAGGCTTAAGGTAAAAAGAAAGGCTTCCCAAAGCATCGATTCCACCGTGAGATGTTAGCGCAAGACACATCTATCTGAGCAAGCAAGTTATGTAAGAAATACGAAATGACTATGTGCCCTTGCAAGACGGTATTTCATAGTTTGGCAGGCAATGCAAATGGCCCATTATATGCGCTTTGTGCCTCGCTCCTAAGCATTTAATGATAAAATAGCGTATCGTCATGGCGATATCTTCAAGAAACAATTATGTTGAAACGTTGATTCCGCATTACGAACCTTATCTTTCACATTGCGAAACTGTCTTTGTTTAATTATGCAGGTGGGAGTCTTCACTTTGGCCCTTTCATACATCGCGAAATGCATGGGCATTCTTAAGTACTTTCGTCTCGTGGGTGCAATATTAAATGATATTTGATCTTTCCTTTGAAGAAAGAAAGAAAAACAAATATAGACTGAGTCGCATTTTCTTACATTGAAAATTGCAGAAAACGGCCGAAGCGATGACAATGCCACAGTTTCAACATTTGTAATATTGGCTGTTGCTGAGGGGCAACAGTTTTATATCAAAGGAACACTTTTTTCACAGCGCTTAATGTGATCATCGTTCGTGATTCATTCAGCATACTATACTGTACGAATATGTGTTTTGTGACGGCATATTTCGAAACTTTGATTTGCCTAATAAAGAACACCCGCCGCGGTGGCTCAGTGGTTAGGGCGCTCGACTACTGATCCGGAGTTCCCGGGTTCGAACCCGACCGCGGCGGCTGCGTTTTTATGGAGGAAAAACGCTAAGGCGCCCGTGTGCTGTGCGATGTCAGTGCACGTTAAAGATCCCCAGGTGGTCGAAATTATGCCGGAGCCCTCCACTACGGCACCTCTTTCTTCTTTCACTCCCTCCTTTATCCCTTCCCTTACGGCGCGGTTCGGGTGTCTAATGATATATGAGACATACTGCGCCATTTCCTTTCCCCCCAAAAACCAATTATACTAATAAAGAACCTGGGAAAAGTGAAAAAGAAACAAAGTAAATAAAAAGTAGGCCCCGGGAGCATTTAAATTGCGTCCTCTAACTTCAAATAGGCTTCAAACCAGTGGAAAAAGTAGCGCAAAAAATTACACTGAGAAAGTTTTGGAAATTGTGATGTTAATAGGAACCGGCCTGATATACGACACGCGACAATGCACGGCCGCCAGAGTTGGCGAAATAAAGACTATTTAAACAAGTCACACAAGTTAATGCTCGCCTTTATTTAGGCTTTGCTCGCATCTTAAGTGCGAATTCAGGTATTAAATGACCTTCTTTTCGAATGGGCGCAAACCTCCTGCGGTACCAGGCTTAACCGTCCATTAGTTTCAGGTTCGTTTCGTTAGCTGGAACGCTCTACCGTTTCTCCTTCTTTACAACGTCGCGAACGAGGCAATTAGTCCACAGAATCTGTGCAATGAGCACAGCATAAATCAGGCCAGAGCGCCGCAGGCAAGAGGGTCACCTATCTTTCGTCTCCTGCGAGTTGTATGCCGACCTTGTTTGTCCACCTTGCGCTAGCATGAAGCCATTAGTTTGCCTTCATCACTGCTGCCGCCATCTGCCGCACACGTTAACAAAATAAACTTTGGAAGTTAGAAAGCGTGGCAAACGATTTCGAAGTCCTCCGACTTGTACGGTTTATGAGCGTACTCTTTGGAGAATACGTGGGAGTAACTATATTTCTAAGCACATTTAGGAGTAGCGGTCAGTTAACAAGAGACTAGGAGCTGGCTTATTAAGCGTTGAGATTTAAAACACGCGGAGCCATAATAAAGCGGTAAAAAACAAAGTAACCAGGACTGCACTGTAGCGTTTTTTTTTTTGATGTTCTGGCGTCTTTATTATTTGGTCGCTGAGCTTCCTACTCACCTTGCCAATATTTCTTGCATTTTTAGTGACTGACAGAGTTCGACTTGAGCTGATACACATTTTGTCTCTGCACTGAAATGCTTTTTCTTGAGTATGGAGTTCGCATATCACGATCATTTTTAAAATCAGTATTTGTAATTACGTAGCCTGTCGTAATAGATAGGGTTTCTGCTTCCATTCCTTCCACACAGATAACGCACTTTAATGGCATTGCTGTGCCGCATGTGGTGAGCTCCATATCGCTTATTTCTCCATGTCTAATACTTGCCGGTATGGAAAAGGTTCGATGGGTGAGGCAGGAACGTTGGCGTGCCCAGGTCCCGTGAATTGTTGCCGGAAGACGTACTCGACATACTCGGTGTTTGTGGGCTCTTAGTCTATGCGCTCATGCGTGGAACAATTGAGGGACGATCAGACGTCTGATGCGACAATTCTGTGAAAGCAATTGGATTTATCCTCGGTGATCAGTTTGACGTTTTTACCCGGCTGAAAGCTCTTACCCTAAGCGCAGGTTTCAGACATCTGAAATAATTTTTATGGCGGGTGAAGGTGGGTGGGCGGGCAGCCCCCTAGTTAGGGGAGTGGGACGGTGACTGGTGGGTGGCGCTTTTGATGGGCAGCTGACTTTTCCATTGCGTCTTTGAATTTGATTTGGCTGTCGCTTTTTCGTTCTATTCCTCCGTGGGGTTCGAGTGGGTGCAGGCCTTGTGCAGGGTAGAGGTAGGTATACTAGCGGTGGGTGGTGCTTCAGGAGAGTTCCAAAGTGGCGTTAGGTGGCCGGTCAGCCTGCTTGCTACTGTGCGCGTCTGTGGGTGGTGCTTCTGGAGGAAGAAAAAAAAAGGGAGGGGGGATGCTCTTAGCTTGGACAGGAGGCTTCACTTCTACCGATGTCAGATGTTCTCGAGGGGGGGGGGGGGGGGGAATGTGACGCTAGCACTGCTTTCGCAGTAAAAAAAAAAAAAATAGAGGAAGCTGCTGGTTACAGCTTGCTGCTTGAAGTCTCTTGAACCGACAGATTTTCTGGCGTGGCGCCTAGTTAGGTAGCCTTGTTTTCTTGTTGAAAACCTTTCGCAGTGTTTCTCCCATTTCGATGCTACTCAGAGACGTTGAAGACGGTTATAGCTTCTTAAATACATTGGAACAGCTGCTAATTTTTACCTGTCAGGTGTCGAGGATTTCTACTTGCCAATTTGCGCCAGAATATTCGAGTCTGGTTTTATCTCTCTCTTTTTTTTTGTGGAATATGATGTTCATTTATAGTTCGTAAGGCTGCATTCACCGCTCCTAAATATAACGCAGGATACAAGTAGTGGTTAACTTTCTCAGTGACACGCTGAATGGCGTAATTCTACCCCCAGTTATTCCGCATCTGCCCGAAATAAGCAGGAGAGTGTTCTGATGGGAATATAATGACGCCTGCGTCGTAATGGTTACGAGCGACATTTCTGGCGCTGCCGGCGCCAAGCTACATGTTCGTGTAACATTTGTTTTTGGAAAAAAAAAAAACTGCCACTTCCGTTACTCGCCTGCGACTGTGTCGCTCGCTGCGAACGAAGGTGGCGTGCACTGTCGTCACCGCGATTACTGCGCAATCCCAAGCGCATTTCCTTTCCCTGAAGTCGATCTTCGTATCTCCGAGAAAGTATTTTTTTTACTTGACCGATTACACTAATCATTGATCTAATACTCATAGTAGAATGTTCTTTGGCACATTATGGTCTATGATTAAGACGCCTCCCGCTTTGATTCCGTCTGTCACTGGGTTTGCTAATTGGCTTCTGACTTAAAGCTCCGAAGGTTCGTTTTCGTCGTTAATTGCCAAGAGTAGAATGTACAAAATCTCGTATTCTTAGGTTTATATGTTGCCCTTATCAATAAAGAAATGATAATTGAACGATCAGCAGTGTTTGTCGGATGAAACACCTGTTTGCAATTTGCATTTAATGACTCCTGAATAGCCTGCTTTATTTACATCCGCGTTGGATAGACAATTTCTACGAGTGTTTCATGTACCGTTCGTTTTTCGGGAGGTTTTAATTGAACAATTTTTTTAAAATATTTTTTTTGCATGGAGGGTTTCTTGCTCTTAAACTATGTTGCATTCTTCCTTTAACATTATATCACTTGAATCTTTCGTACGTTGTTGCTGACGTCCTTTTCGGAGCGTAACTGAACTACGTTCTTAGTAATTAATTATTCCAGTTCCTGTCTTTTCCAACTTTTTATGTGACTTTTAAACCGATCATTTGAAGTAGACTAGCTAGTCTGTCACACCTGTTTTCATGTACCAACATCTTATCCCACTGATCAAGTCCTAAATGCATCAACAGCACTGCTTTGCAGCTTTGATACCAGAGATTTGATTTGTATATTCCGATTTGTTGTTTTTTGCCTCTGTGACTGGCAGTTTGCCGTCTGAGAGGCAGTTTGTAAGCGATGTCATTTCCTAACTCTGGCAGCAACAATCTTGTTGATCAATAAGAAAGTAGTAAAAGAAAGGAATGAAGAAAAGAATAGATTTCAAAAACAGCCCATGATCCTCTCCTTCAACACCCGCTGTGCCTTTCTCTAGCACATAATTTAGCGCAGCGAGCTATACGTGCAATCCTGTGCGTAGTCACATCAGGCAGGCTGAGTCTTTACACCGGTGTACAAAATTTGTTGTGTACAAACTTTATGAAACTTTCCTCTTCTTTCATCCCATGTGTACGCTATCCCGTACCCTGCCAGGAAGTACAATCTTCGGAAAAATATTTCCACATCATGGCTGTGAACGTGCTACGTAGCCATGGTACAAGTACTAGAATTATAACAAGTACTAGAAGTTGATAGAATTATTAAGCATGAAATCCTCTTAGCTCCCACTGTCGGCAAACCAAGACAAACATCGTCAAGAAACCGCAGCGAACCTTAGAGTGAACATGAGGCCGAACATGAACCAGAAGTTATTCGAAACATTCGGAAATTGTCTGTCTGAATCGTATGTAGCAAAAAAAAAACTAGCTAAATTGGGCGGCGGCTTAGCTAAACCTTTCGGTGAGAGCCGTGATGTTCCTCCGTTTTATTCTTCTTCTTTACCTCAGTCAATACGGCACATACTCCCTTTCTTCTCTCTTCTTTTCTTCTCCTTTTTATTATTTCTTCTTTAGTTCTTTCTTTTCCTCCTTTTCTCTGTTTCAGTCTACTTCGTTTTCTTCTCTCTTTTTTTTGGCTGGAGGATTTATTTGGGAACTGCTACGAAGGGCTTCTGTTACACGATCACTCGGGGGGTCCCAGTAAGGCTCTCGCCGCAAAATGCTTCGCACTATTATAGACCTGAACGGGATCCGAAATAGTGCCGGTTCAAACAGAGCAGTCTCTTTTCCCGATCCCTCATTACATTCGACCGTCGTCGCAGCTCTTCCGGGTACGTAATACAAGTGGCGCATAGTACTTCCTATTAGCTAAATCGCCATCGTCGACATCTTTCATCCGTTCGTTCTGCGCTTCTGAGTGCTCGGTGCCAGTAGCGCTGTTGCCAAGACCATGAAAAAACAAGCATCGACAGCAACTTGGGAGAACGCTCTTTGGGTGCCCATGCCGTCGTCCCCTTTTAATCTTAGAGCCGTGCTCAGTCTGCCCGGCTGCTTTTGCGGCTTGAGGAGTGCAGGCTCGTCTTCCCTCACCGCTTTTTGAAGGGCCCCTTCAGAGGCTCGGGGTCCCCTTTGTACATCACTTCACCTACGCTCTGCCTACGTGTTCATATGTACTAAATTTCACATTCTCTCAATTACATTCATAGACCGGTGGGAGTCGTCATGCCGCTCCTGGCACAGTGGTGCAGTGTGCCACTGCCTGGCAGTTGGCTGTTTCAAGCAGACGCCGGTGAGGCTCGTGAGACCCAGGTTGCCTTTTCCGAGCTCCAGAAAGGCTCATTCAATGGTGGGCAGGTGGCAGTTGCATTGAATTTGTTTGAATTATTTTCATTGCCACGTGCCACGGTGGGCAGGTCACTCACAATTCTATAGGCAGGTTGCCACCTGCTCACCGTGGCAAGTGGGCCGCACGTTTTTTTCTTTACACGCCAACGCCGACGCCGAGTTCTCCGCTAAACGGGAACCGTTCGTGCTATATGTCGCGTTAATTAGGCCAAGGCCAGATTTGTGTATGGGTGTATGAATTTGAGGTTTAACGTACGGAAGCTTTACACGGGCTATGAGAGACGCCGTAGTGGATGGTTCCGGAATAGTTTATGCCACCTGGGCTTCCCTACACTCAGATCGACCAACAGACGGACGTTTTAATGCGATAGCGTTAAAGGCCACGTTCTCCAGAAAATCCGCTGTTGGCGTTGTCGGCGTCGGCGTAGTGGGCGAAAAATCGCAAATCGCGTGCATGGCTCTTGCAGGTGGTGCCCAGAGAGCCACCTTTAGGAGGTAGATGGGCCACCTTGGTCACGTGACCTTGAGGCGTCATCACAATTTGCCCACAGGATAGTGAGCGAACTGCCCACCGTGGCAGCTGGCGGTTAAATTTATTATTGGTCGCTTCGGAAGAGCAACCTGGGTCGCACAAACCCCACCGCTGGGAGCACCTGCCATCGCAGGGCAGTGGCGCATCGCTTAACCGCTGCACCACTGCGCCCGGAGTGGTATGACGACTCCCAGGAATCTATGAACTTAAAATACGCAATGACCATCTGCACATATGAGAATTTACCCATTAGTTATCGCCTCATACACTAAAGGCGGAGCTTAAGTGTCCGAGCTTAAGTGTCCCCTCCATTCTTTTCGCATTTCCCCTTCATCTAGGTGACCAAAAATGGCTTGTGGATTAAGCTCCCCGTGAAGCCCCAGGCTCGTCGACTCCTGGGAAGTAGGAGCCCACCCCTGAAGACCTTAGTTGCTTTTTTTGCAAATAAAAGCTGGTACCATCACCACCTGCGGCACCACCACTGCCATCAAAATTCAGCCTCCACGGGCGGAATTTTATCCGACATCCTTGGGTGCTTGCTTTATGTAGCCAGAGAGCAATAACCGGGACTGGTTGGTGGTTCATTGTGTGGAAACCGCGCTGTACTAAAACAAACAAGACACACTATCAGGACGACAGACGAAGCGCTTCGTCTGCTGTCCCTATAGTGTGTCTTGTTTGTTTTAGTACAGCGCGGTTTCCTCACGGTTTATGTAGCCGCCCAAGAAGGTGAAAAAGCTGCAAGGGCGACCGGACCCGTTGCAGCGGCTGAAGAAGAGCGGCCGAGTTCTATGGTGCGTCAGGCAGCAAATGCGACAGGAGACGCAGAGCGTGCTGCTAGGGAACCTACTGTATGCTGCGGTACGTAAAGCTGCAAAAGCGGCGAGGGAAGCCGAGCGTGCAGTGCATATAAGAGAAGCGCCTGACGGCGGTGGCTCCTAAAGCCGCGAAAGTAGCCGGGGAAACTATGCGCGCTGCTCGGTTCAAAGATTCCAAAAGGGTGAAGCCAGGGAAACGTCCGGCACCCAGACGACCTCGTCAATAATTCAATGCAGTGCCAACAGCATATAAGTCGCCCTCGAATGCGCTACGCCCTTGTTTGCGATAATTTCATGCTCACATCTGTTATCAACGAAGAAATAAAATGCTATTTTTATTTTCGGGTGCCTGTGAATGCTTCGTAGAGTGCGAGCATTTAGTGTGTGCGCCTATACATAGGTTTATTCTGAATCTTTATCAAAAGGTTTTATTCGGTAAGTGTACACTGTGCCAAGCACCTTTCTGATGTGGTTATGTTTTTTCACTGTGACGCACTTTGCATGAGTATCGGTGGAGTAGTTGTCGGAGACGGAGTTAAGAAGCACAAAAGAAAAAAAGAAAGAGAAAGGGTAAGCCATCGTCTATAAAATTATCGTTTTGCAAAACACTGTTGTGTCCGGTTAGCTACGGTGTGCTGGAAGAATGTACAGAAGTACAATTAACAAGTTGCGTCATATCCTCCATTCTGACTAAGGCGTGTCCTTCGTTTGCAGTTCACAACGGTCAAGACTGCACATAAAGCATCCCGAAGTTCCTAGCGTTTTTTTTTTTTCATTCAGCATGAGAACATCAGATACTGTCCAATGCAAGTCACGATCAGTGAATACACCAAAGGGCTGAAAATGCACCGAGAAAAAGTACGTTCATATTTACCGGAAAATTTTTTCCAATACATTCAGATATTTTAGTTTAAGATCTCTGAGAAATGCGCCGGTTCTCTCTGTGGATGTGGACTGTGCATCAGGACGGGCTTTATACTCGTGATGGAGCTCAATTAAAGTGTGAGTAGTCAACTGAAATGAACTAGGTAACTTTTTAATTTTTGGTTTAAGAGGCAACATTATGCGGCAAAATTGAAGGCTATCAACTTGGAAGGCGAGCCGAGAAATTAAGCTTTTTGAATCCGCAACGAAGTTCGAGATCTCGAAAGTGAAAAATGCGTATTTGAAAGCACATTAAGTTGGCTTTCCCGCGTGACAGTTTTGTACGTCGCTCGAATTTCTAACTCAGCAGATGCAGGCGCAGTTTTTGTATTTTGCGATGTAGAAGAAGTTAACGGTATTTGGGGTGACGATACGACGCCCAAGGGCGCAATTTTGTAAGCGGGAAATGTTGCAAAAGCCAACTGAGGCGAGATTCCAAAAGCGTATTTTTGACCCCTGTTATTTCTAACCGCAATGCAAATTCAGGACAAGTTGTAACTAGGCTCCCGCTCGATGTTGAAGTTCTTAAAATTCTGCAGACTTGCGCTGTTAAGGCAAAAATAAAAGGCTGAATATTTAAATGAATTAATTTCAGTTAACCAAACGTGTTCAACTGAACTATATCAGGCGCATGATGTCCTCCTTACTGAACAATCCACAAGCACAGATCGCACCGACGTATCTCTCACTGCTAAAATAAAAGTATATGTCAGGCTAAACTACTTCCCCGGAATGTACAAGCGCACTTATTTCCAATGAATTTTCAATCTTCTAGTGTATCGCAGGAATCATGACTAACTCTAAGCTAGGACCTTTAGTTAGCGCACCTTGAATATTCCTTACACCCTCCTATCTCCGCTCCACTGCAAAAAAATATCAATAAAAGATGCTACCATGATGGAAAATATGCAAAATATTTCTAGGCGTGCCTCAGGCCTTAGTTTCATGATTGTCGCTTTTGGCGAATTTTTTACGGGAATTTCCC